>NW_023425404.1:170535259-170627759 GCF_014108245.1 Pipistrellus kuhlii
CCGAGGATGGGGATTGGCTGCCCGGCGCCGCCCACGCCCCGCCCCGCCCCGCCCCGCGCTGCAGAGCCGGCCTCCGCGGTGCGCGCCGTGCGCCGGCCTCCCAGTCCCGTGCAGCCGGCGGTGAGTGCGGTGAGTGCCCTCTGCTCCCGGTGCGGGCGGCAGGGCGGCACCCCGGGGCCGGGTGGGGTGGAGGGGGGTAGGGTGAGGTGGGGTGGGTTCGGCCGGGGTCTCGTCCCGGATCCCCTCAAGCTTTGCCCGCCCGGAGCCCCTCTGCTCCCGGCGGCCAGAACCGAGGGGTAGAGCAGCCCTTGGCGGCCCGGGGGGCGGGCGGCCGTGCCCGGCCCGGCGCCGCGCGAGGCACAAACACCGCACGGAGGCGCCTGGAGGGTCCCAGCGGGCGGGCCGGCGCGGTGACAGGTCTGCGCTTTGCTTCCCCAGGCGCAGCCGCCGCTACATTGTAGCGGGCGGGGGTCCCGGCCCACCTTGTCTGCGGGGGCGAGAGCGGGTCCCTGAGCGACCGTGGGCCCCGGGAGATTGTCTCCAGCGCCTGCGGATGCCCGGCCTGAGTACTAAGCGCAGGTATGTCCCTTTTTTGAAATGCAATGACCCAGGCCCGGAGCAC
Source organism: Pipistrellus kuhlii (assembly GCF_014108245.1). Taxonomy (NCBI): domain Eukaryota; kingdom Metazoa; phylum Chordata; class Mammalia; order Chiroptera; family Vespertilionidae; genus Pipistrellus; species Pipistrellus kuhlii. The sequence continues at coordinate 170,535,882 of NW_023425404.1, forward strand.
GTGGCTAATGGCGACCAGAGGGTGCCGGGCGCCGGTTTGGCGCAAAGGCCAGAATCTCCCCGCCTGGCCTGAAGGGCATTTACCTTCGCGGCTCCGCGGGGCAGAACAGCTGCATCTGATGGAGTCGGATTGTTCAAGAAGCCGCCGCGATCTCGGGGTACTGGGGAGAGGCCTGCAGGAAGCCATAGGGAACCCTGTAGGGAAACTTCACGTCGCCCTTTCCAGTGCCCTTTTAAGGTTGACTGAGTGCCTTAAGAGGCTAACACAGAAGGGTACATGAAGCAAGTCTCCATAAAACCCAGAGAAGAGGTGGCAAAACTCCTCTCTGGATCCTGTCTGGAGTCACAGCTGAAACCAGGAAATTCCCTTTCGGTTTGAGCGCCTTTTGTTATTTTTACACAGCCATGAGCAGAGTGATCCATTTCATCTTAGCGGCCGGGATACTCTCAGGCCTGCTTTTAAAACTCTGGGGGTACCATTTAGTGTTTTCGAATAGATATGGGAATTTGGGTACTTTGGTTGTCTTTGAAGGCGGAAGAAATCCAGATGGTAGAACCTCATGTACACAAGGCTTTTTTTGAACATTTGAGACATATCTCAAAATAACTGTTGAGTCATTCAATAACTTTTTTTTTATAGGTTAAAAACTACAGGTACAAGCCGTTGGTGCTGGAATGCTGTGATGCTGGTGTATTTTAACAGACTCCAAACCGACTTTCAGGCTAAGTACGCATAGCGAGGTCAGACATGGTTAAATAAGTTGTAGCAGCCACGTGTCCACACGCAGTAGCTGGTGGTGAAAGAGCAGTGCAGCGGGCACCTCGTGGTTTTCATCTTTTCATTTAATTCTCACAACTATGTGAAGATAGAGCAACATTAAATCTCCCACCAGTCCTTATAGGACTCTGGGCCACCCCTATATCCACCAGGGACACAAGTCTTAGGGATTGGAAGGAACACTAATCTGTATGGAAGGACCTCGCCCAGTTTTCTTACATGATAAAGTTCCAGGGAATGCCATTAGACCCACCATACTAGGGTCAAACCCTAGGTTCAGCCTGAGGACCCACCTCCTCTGGACCTGGCTTACACCTTTTTTGCCAAAACAAAACAACCCAGAATGCTTCTAATATTCCAGATAAGGCTCAGCAGTCTCTTGTATTATCTCCTAATTCCAATAGCGGCTTATCAATTACCCAACCTTACTGCCTTTACTTTACAATTCAATACCACCTGCTGAGGATCTATAAAACCAGTATCTCTTTGGAACTGGGGGGCACTTACTGCTGAGCTAGTCCAAGGAGAGCCTCCCCAAATCCTGGTATTGCTAAGGGAATCCCCTTAAGGGTGTAACCCAAGGGCAGTTGGGTCACTTATCTGTGATTCTCAAAACACCCTACTTTTGAATTCCCAAAGGGGAGCCCTATTGGAACAATTCATTTAAAAATCTCTAGAACCCCTCTAATTGACTCCCTAGCTGTAGCCACATTAGCAGCCTCGGGACTCCCAGAGGAAGGGGAAGCTATGCCTCTGGGGAAGGAATTCCTACCCTGACATCAATTCAAGGGCATTTCCTGGATTTGGGGGTCCTGTGCCTGTCGCTTTGTCTGCGGGATGAAGAGGCATCTGCTCTCTAGGCTACGTCATCCCTCTGTCAACATGATCATTCCATAGCCTGGGATAACTGCCCCTTTCCTTCACCTAAATGGATGAGCAGGGCTTCCCTTTCCCTCTGCCATCCACACCCACATCCCTGAGGGAACAGCAGGTACGGGGACCCAAAGCCCCACAATGACCTCAATCAGCTTGAAACAGCCAGAGCAGTCTTCACCCAGAAGGCCCCAAAGAATTGGGTTCCCATAACTTAAGAGGGGTGAGAATGTTAGGTAGGAACGTAGACATGAGTGGCCTGCAGTTCTGACTAACATTGCCTTGGTCCACCTCTCTGGGCAGCCTGCAGTCAGCCCCCTGAGGCCGACCACTGGTGGGCAAATTCTGATAACCAGATCTTGGTGCAGGTCCAAAGGTTAGGTAGTGCTCGAGCCCACCACCAATGTGGAGCCCTGAACAGGAAACCTTATATGCAACTTTATTGCTACATGACCTGGAAATTCATTTTCTTGAGATTCAGTGTAACACATTGAAACAGATTAGACCAGCTGGGGAAGGGTGTGTGTACCACTGTGCAGCTATTGAGAAGTGGCTCTTCACAGCATTTACATTGAATCTACATAAGCTCCGAAATTTGGCTCAAATGGGGCATATGTCAGCATTTTTAAAAATGAATGTGGCATAATATAAGAAGGGATATAACAGACAGTGGTGCTAAACAGAACAGGAAAGTACTGTTGGTGATGGGAAAGTTGTCACAAGGGAAGAAATGTGACTGCAACATGTGTGCTAGAAGTCCTTTCTGGTGCCCAGCTTAATGCCAAACTCTGTTCTTGAAATCTCTAATAAAAGGCATATAATGTTCACTTTGGAGTCCGTGCTTTATTTCATAATGCCCGTTTTTCTAAATTTCATTTTGATTTTTCCATGTTTATAAAATCCAGCATTATATTTGTAATTTATTGTTTATTCATTGCTTATACCCTATTTTAGAAGGTCAAGTTTTGCTGAGCTGCCCAAGTCAATACAAAAATCAGAAATGGAAATGAGACACCCAAAAGAAAAGTCATTTTGAAATTTCCTTTGGATCTTCATTTTAAACTTCCACATGTCCATGCAGAATACTTCTTAGCCAAGGTGATTTAGCATGCTAAAACTTGATTTTTCCTTAAGTCCTAATTATGTGGCAAGAGGCTTATCAGTATGGACATGTGACATCGGGGAGAAAACGATTCTGGTTATGAAGCAGACTGGCCACACTTGACTGTAATGCTGAACCTGACTGCACACAGATGGTATGCTCCAATGATTGAGGGGGGAAAGATGAACATTGAGCTCAGGGCCTTTTTACTCTGTCCACTATAACACTTGCCCTTTAATCTACCATAACACCAGCTACAACAAATTTTTGGGATTAAGATAATCAAGAAACCTTAAACTTCTTTATTCTTAGGACTTAGGGAAATTACCAAGTATGCATGAAGATAAAATTCAATAAGGCCCTGTGTGTGTGTCTTTCATTTACTATCAACCAAAAACATTTATTTTGAATACGTGTTCCATCCAACTGCCATTAAGTATTAAAAAACAACAGCCAAAACTGGTTTGGCTCAGTGGATAGAGCATCGGACTGCGGACTGAAAGGTCCCAGGTTTGATCCCAGTCAAGGGCATGTATCTTGGTTGTGGGCACATCCCCAATGGGCAGTGTGCAAGGAGGCAGCTGATCAATGATTCTCATCAATGTTTCTAACTCTGTCCTACTCTCTTCCTCTGTAAAAAAATCAATAAAATTTATTTTTAAAAAAACACACCAACATTTCACTACTAAATGTCTCAGTCTTCATGTCAATAGAAAAGACAATCATACCTGGCAACAATATCAGCATGGCTAAGAAAATAATTTTAAATGGATACTCAGCTTCTCCCATTATAAAAAATATATATTTTACAGTGTGAATCAGATTCAAGTAAGATAATATACTTTTATTGATTTCAGAGAGGAAGGGAAAGGGAGAGAGAAACATCAATGATGAAAATTATTCATCTGCTGGCCTGCAACCTGGGCATGTGCCCTGACCGTTGGCCAGCCTGCTTTTAAACAGCATGATATTTTCAATGCCGAAGAAAACAAGAGTAGTACTATGCAAGGCTGGGGTGTCATTCCTTTGCATGCCTGCAGAATATTTCATTGATTGGATATGCTGAATTTTATTTACTCAGTGGGTATTCCTTTGATTTTTTTTTTTTTTAAGAATATGTCTGTTGGCTGACTGCTTACTTCTGATGCTGTTTCATTTGTTTCTCTATTATCACAGACTTGAGAGGAAATTTCCCCCCTCCCCCCCAATTCTTGAAAACTTGGTTGTCAAACTTGAGGGTGTAGAAGAATTACCTGGCACGCTTGCTAAGGATGCAGGATTTGAGGCTCCATCAGTGGCGAGTTTGATGTAGTAGACTCAAGAGGAGGCCCAGGAATCTTTTCAACACATGAGTTAATGTTGATGTAGGTATTCCGAGATGAGTTTTGAGAAACTTTAAAAAAAAAAAAAAAATTATATATATTATTGACTTTTTACAGAGAGGAAAGGAGAGAGAGAGAGCTAGAAACGTCTATGAGAGAGAAACATCGACCAGCCGCCTCCCGCACACCCCCCACCGGGGATGTGCCCGCAACCAATGTACATGCCCCTGACCAGAATCGAACCTGGGACCCTTCAGTCCGCAGACCAACGCTCTACCACTGAGCCAAACCAGTTTCAGGAAGAAACTCTGTCTTTAAACGTGGATTTTTATTGGCACTTAACATTTTGTAGGAAAGCCAGACAAGCAGTGGGTAACCTGGCCATTGCCTGAGGCTTGTTAGGAATATTGCTTATAGGATTGCTGAAAGGGGCCTCAGGTAATGGGTGATGTCTTCTGGGTGGAGACAGACATTAGAAGGAATGATGGGTTGCCCTTATCTGGTAGCTCAGTTGGTTAGAGCATCGTCCGGAGACGCCAAGATTTTGCGTTCGATTCCATGTCAAGGGCACGTGCAAGAGTCAATGAATGCAACAAACCGATTTCTCTGGAATCAATAAATAAAAATGTTTAGCCGGGACTGGTTTGGCTCAATGGATAAAGCGTCGGCTTGGGGACTGAAGGGCCCCGGGTTCAATTCCGGTCAAGGGCATGTACCTTGGTTGCGGTCATATCCCCAGTGGGGGGTGTGCAAGAGGCAGCTGATCGATGACTCTCTCATTGATGTTTCTAACTCTCTCTCTCCCTTCCTCTCTGTACAAAAATCAATAAAATATATTTTAAATAAATAAATAAATAAATAAATAAAAATGTTTAAAAAGAAGGAATGATGGGCAAGAGAATTGTGTGGTGGAGGCTGCTTACTCACCCAGGAGTGAGTGAAGTAGTCAAAATGTAGCTTTAGAGGTAATGAAGCTAAGTAGCCTCCATGAATTGAATTACTGGACAGATAGATCTTTTACAGTATTGACCTCAGCGTTTACAAATGCACTCAGATTAATTTTAATTACAGTACTTTTGGGTTGGGGAAATCTTAATTCTTAACCTGAAGCCATTTTCTTTTAGGGGACCAAGAACAAAATTAAGTTGCAGATACTCGAAGAGAGCAATCCTTTTACTCTAGAAATATGCTACAACGAAAGTACAACCATTTTTGCTTCAACATTTTTTCATTATATTTTCCATTATCTAAATAGAGTACTTTACAACACCAAGAACTCCTGAGTAGAAAGAGTTGTTTTCCCTTAATTTAATGACAAGAATTTGCTTTCACTTAATAGATGAGTGATGCTTTTAAGGGTCTTTTAATGGTGTCAGAGCAGCCGGAGCAGCAAATGGAGTTCCATTTACTCTGTGTGGCTCATTAAGCCATTACAGAAGAGGGTAATGTGGCCGAAGGAAAAAAAACACCGCCAGTGCTTTTTCCGGCTTTGAGGGAGAAAAGGAAGATTTTAAGATATGAAAACAGTTTTGACGTTCAAATGCCTTTCCAATGGCGTTCATAGGGGAGCTGTCAGTGGAAGGGAATCTTGAATTCTTGAGAAGTAACCTCAACTTCTTGAACTCATTAGCCTGACTTGTAAGGGGTGAGTGCTTACAGCAACAGTGTATTTTAAAGAGCATATTATTGGGTAAAATTTCAAGCATACGCCCAAATGAAGAGAAAACAAACTCCATGTACAGTATGGAGCTTCAGCAATTAGCAATAGCTTACCACCTCATTCATCTGACCACTTACCTTTATTTCTGATCATTTTCAAGGAAATTTCAGACGTTGTGTCATTTCACCTGTAAAAAGTTTTCGTTTGTATTTTTTTCATTTGTATTTCTAATTGAAAACATTTTAAGACCTAACTATATGTCATCATCACACCTAATATATTTTTTTTAATTTTTAGTGATTTTTTTTTTTTTTGAGAGAGAGAGAGAGGGAGAGAAAACATCCATTTGCTGTTCCACTTATTTATGTATTCACTGGTTGCTACTGGTATGTGTCCAGATGAGATCAAATCCACAATGTTGGCGTATCAAGACGAACCGAACCAGGGTAACTATTAAATATATTTTTGTGTGATCATTCAAAACCTGGTCCATGTTCAGATTTTCCCAATGGTCTTCTAATCAGAATCCAAGCAAGATCTACACATAGTACTTGGTTATGTCTTTAAGCCTCATATTTTGTAATAATCCTCCTTTACTATATCTGGACACTGATTTGTTGTAGAAATTGGGAGACTTGTCATGTAAAATGGCCCACATTTTGTGTTTGTCTTTTTGCTTCCCTTTAGTGTATTTTACTTGTTTCTTCATTTCTTAGAAGCTGGCTTCCCAGTGCATCGTATCACCAGGCACAAAAAGGCACAATCCTCCCATCTTTCTAGGCTGCACTAGTGGTTCAGGGGTGTTGGTCTGATGTCTCCATTTCAACGTTAGCCATCACCCTTTCACTGAGTGTCTGCCTTCCATTGGGTTCATTCCTTACACTTTATTTATTTTTTTTAAATAAATCTTTATTGTTCAGATTATTACAAATGTGATCCTCTTCCCCCCCTCAATTGCTCCCCTCCACCAGGTTCCCACCCCACCCTCTGTCCTTTCCCCATCCCCCATTGTCCTCATCCATAGGTGCACAGTTTTTGTTCAGTCTCTTCCCGCACCCCCACTCCCCTTTTCCCTGAGAATCGTCAGTCCACTCCCCTTCCATACCTCTGATTCTATTATATTCACCAGTTAATATTGTTCATCAGATTTTTTAATTCCCTTGGTTTTTAGATTCACTTGTTGATAGCTATGTATTTGTTGATCATAATTTTTTTATCTTTATCTTCTTCCTCTTCCTAAATAACCTCCTTCAGCAATTCATATAATTCTGGTTTGGTGGTGATGAACTCTTTTAGCTTTTTTTTATTTGTGAAGCTCTTTATCTGTCCTTTGATTCTGAGTAATAGCTTTGCTGGGTAGATTATTTTTGGCTGTAGGTTCTTGTTATTCATCACCTTGAATATTTCTTGCCATTCCCGTCTGGCCTGCATGGTTTCTGTTGAGAAATCAGCTGACAATCTTATGGGTGCTCCTTTATAGGTCACTACCTGCTTTTCTCTTGCTGCTTTTAGTATTCTCTTTGTCTTTTGCTCTTGGAATTTTAATTATGATATGTCTTGGTGTGGTCCTCCTTGGATTCCTTTTGTTTGGGGTTCTGCGGGCTTCCTGGACTTGTAAGTCTATTTCTTTCCCCAGGTGGGGGAAGTTTTCTGTCACTATATCTTCTAGTACTCTTTCAGTATCTTGCTCTGTCTTCTGGAATCCCCATAATTCTGATGTTGGTTCGCTTGAAATTGTCCCAGAGGTTTCTTACACTATCTTCAACTTTTTGGATTCTCTTATCTTCTCCCTTCTGCAGAGGAGTGTCCTCTGGCTCTTTGTGTTCTAAATCTTTGTCTTGATTCTTGCGATCTTCCAGTCTGTTTTTAGGACTTTGTATAATATTTTTTATTTCAGACAATGTTTTCTTCATTTCTTGTTGATCCCTTATTATTTCTAGTTGCTCCCTTTTCATATCCTCATAGGTCTCATTTATTTTATCGGCCTTTTTTAGGATATTGTTGAATAACCTTATAACTGTAGTTTTGAACTCAATGTCCAATCTTTTCTTTTCCTCCATCTCCTTCCTTTGTGTCCTTCTTCTTGTCTGCATTTTAGTTGTTTCCCTGATTTGATGGAATAGCTTTGTGTGCTAGGTGTTCTGGTAGAGCCCAGTAGCACAGCCTTCCCAGTTACCTGCAGTGGACAGTCTTGGTGTAGCCCTTTGTGGGCTGTGTGTACAGTCTTGTTGTTAAGCCTTGCTTATTGTTGGTATCACTGGGAAGCATTGATCTCCAAGCCAATTGGCTGTGAGGATCAGCAGTGTCTCAGCTAGGAGGGTTTCCGTACTCTGCTTGAATAGGGCGGGGTCTCGGGGTGGCGCAGACAATCTTTGGTTCCCTGTCAGTTTCGCCTTAGAAAAGTCCTGTTCGTGGAGAGTTTTGGAAGATTGGTTGCAGGCACGCGAGCACCTCTTTGGTAAAGGCGCAGACAAGCTTTGGATTCCTGCAAGTCCCTCCTTAGAGAAAGCCAGCCTCTGGGAGAGCTTCTGTGCTCAGCCACAGGTAGGGCGGGGTCTCGGGTTGGTGCAGACAAACTTTGTTTTCCCTTCGGCTCCTCCCCAAGTCCCACAGTAATGGCCTCTAGCTTTATACACCTCCAAGAGATCTCCGCCCGCTGCCTGACAGTCTGGCCTCTCCCTGTCTGGGGCCATTTATCAGAGCAATAGGGTGATTCTGTTTTCCTCTCGGACAAGAAAGCCAGCCGCGTTAGCTGTTCGCCCTCTCCGCGCCAGGAGTAAGCCAGTAGCGAACTCAGCCCGGCCCGCCCTCTCTGCGTGCAGGGAGTAAGCCAGCAGCAATCTCGGTCCGGCCCTTCCTCTCAGCACCGGGATTAAGCCAGCGCCTTTTCACGCACACAGTTCTCTGTACCTTCACAGTTCTTGAGGTTCAGCGTGCCTTCTCTCTCCTTCCCAGATGGCAGAGCCTCCTCTCAGCCAGCCATCTGGTGCTTCAGGGCAATGCCTCCCCTGTTTTTCAGTTCTAAATTCAAATTTGTTGTTTTGTAGGCTGCATTCGGGTGTCTACCCTATGCCGCCATCTTGGTTTCTCTCCTTACACTTTATTTCACTAGTAGCTGTAAAGAAGTAATTAAATTTAGGAATCATTCCTTCTGCATCTATTAGCTGGATTTCCACAAGGAACAACTCTCCCTCATAGACTATTCGGTTACTCCATTAATGTTTATACAGGGAAGGCAGGATAGATTCTTCCTTTCCTTTCCTTATCAAATTTCAGAGTAATATAATCTCCAATCAGGATGGGGAAGTTTCATATTATGAATTCAGATTTTTATATGGCCTACATTTCTTCAGAAGAATGTTTTTAAAATTGGTGCTGGAGATGGAATCATGAAATGTTGGCATCTGCTTTGTGAGTCAGTGTTTCTCAATGTCTGGCCACAAACCATGTATATGTCAGAACCTCCCCCAGAGCAATGGTTTAAACTTCCTGGTCCTTACCAGGACCTGCTGGGTGAGCCTTTGGGAGTAAGCTGTGGGATGTGCATTTCTTTTTAAAAAATACATATTTTATTGATTTTTAACAGAGAGGAAGGGAGGGGGGTAGAGAGTTAGAAACATTGATGGAAGAGAAACATTGATCAGCTGCCTCCTGCACACCTTCCACTGGGGATGTGACCATAACCAAGGTATATGCCATTGACCGGAATCGAACCTGGGCCCCTTCAGTCCGCAGGCTAATGCTCTATCTTTGAGCCAAAATAGTCAGGGCTGGAATGAACACTTTTATGGGACAACGTCCTCAGAGCTTGGGGAGAAGGCACCAAGTGGGCACACACCTGAGCAGTTACTCCAAAGAAATTAACCACCGAAACTCCCGAGAAGGGAGGGTGGATACACTAGCTCCTTTAAGAAGGGCCTACGTGGCGCCATGCAGTGCTGGCACCTCGCAGCACTGTGCCCTGGTTGAGACAGTCTAGGTTCTGGCTACCCCCCGTTGTCACTGGAACTCTGGGAAACTTTTACAACAGTGAATTCTGTACAAGGCTCCACTGGGCATTGAACTAATCTCTCTTGTGGATTCCCTCACCCATAGCTTCAGGTCCAGCACAGCTGCTGTCTACTGGGCCCAGAGGTTCCCACTGCATGACTATGTCACTTCAGGTACCACAGTCCCATTTCCGTTTAGGACGTGGAGAGCCATTTGCATTTGAAGTATCAATTAGTGCTGTTACTCCTATTTTTGAATTGCTCATTTCCTCTAGGGAACTCACTCTCAGCGTTTTATTAAAAATCCTCTAATGCTTGACATTTGGAGCAAAACATTTGTTTAGATGATTTTCCATAAAAGTGATGATCCATTTTTGCAATTTCATTTGCCGTTATTTATTGAATTTTAAGTAGCATTGTTGAATACACTGACTCACAGGAAGAAATATAGATGCTTAAAAAAAAGAGCCAAACTTGCAGATCTTGTCCATTGAATTTTTTTGCAGATTAGGAGAAGCTAAACTACTTCTCTCAGCATAAGAGAGGATGGAAATCAGGTTCCTGGGGCATAACGGAAGTCCCCGATCTCTGGATGGATGCAGCCACATCATATGCCAGTCCAGTCTGTGTTGTGCCAATATCCAGCCCATAGAAAGGGCCTGGCCAGGTCAGGGCTGGGCACTCCAGCAGGACCCTCAGGGGACCAGAACTCCAGGCTGCCTGTTTTGAGATTCTTCAAGTTGCTGGGGAAGTCCTAACACTGTTGCTGTCAGCAGAAACCTGGCCTTCAGACTTGAGTTAGGGCAGGGGTCATGACCTCTGCCTATGGGGCCAGGAAGACAGCACAGAGGCGTGAAGAGGCTTAGAGTGAAAAGACTGGTGAGTTAGGGAGACACATCCCCACCGAAGGGGGCCACCCCATTCAGCTTCTGGCCTTTACCAGGACTGTGGACCCTGAAGAGCTGGGGCTTTTGAAGTTTTACGAGATGCTAATGATCTGAACTTGATGTGAGCTCTCTAGACATCAGCCGTCGACAGTAATTCAAATGGATTTTAAATACAGCCATGATTCCATTCAGTGTCTGGGGGCCACTGTTTTGGGGCTTGTGATTGAGGGGATACAGTACTTTAATACCACAGTGAAAGAGAAGGGAACGTGTATTTTCCAGATCAAAAGGAGTGGAAGTTAAGAGTCCACAGGCTGGTTTGTTGATGCTGTTAGCAGAGACTGAAACCATAAACTGTACAGGGATAGACTAGCTATGTTCTGTAGCCAGAGGTTAGACGTTTGTAGTTGTGTGCCATCGGTCGGTCACCTAGATGCTCTGGTTGAATGCGTACTGATCAGGGCAGAGGCATAACTCCGAGTCCGTGCTCTGTTGATTGTGGGCAGTGGTGACACCTTCCTATAAGGAAGCTATCACACACACCCCTCCCCACCCTCGACTTCTACCTACCCCGTCCCCTGTTTCCCCCCACCCCCCACCTCCATTCCTCAGAGGAAAACAAAGCCGAGTATTTCCATGGATCGCTTTATAAAACTCTAACCCTGACTTTCTGGGAGAGGTGGTGGGAATTTAGACGGACTGCCTTTGCCTTTTGGAAGAGCGATAGCCGGATAGCCTGTTCTGCTGGGGTTGGATTTCAGTGTCAAGTTGTCTTCTAATTAGTCAGAGGGAGACGCCTGGCTATGTAATTACAGCAAACCACGGACATAGTGACACTTCATGCTTAACTAAGTGCACCTGCACATTCACCTGAACTTTGGGAATGAACTCGTGTTTAAGGAGAAAGTTTAGACGTAAGAAAGTACGTTGAATAAAATTCTGCAATGTAAAATATGTACACAGATAATAATTTAATAAAAAAGAAAAAGAAAAAGAATTAAATTCTGTATCCTATAAAAGGCTAAGTGTGTATGGACTACAGTTCTAGTTCTGGCTCTGTCTGCATCTGCTATGGATCGTCATCATTTAACCTCTCCTGACTCCAAGTTGGTTGAATTAGACTAATCGTTATATTCCATTATTTTACAACTTACACTTTTTATTTGTTTTAAGCAGGTTATTTTTCTGTTATTATCATCCTTTACTCTTTGTTCATTTCTCTATTTGTTTTGTATTGAGGTGATATTAGGGGAATTCTTCTGTTTGCTAGACGTTTTAGAGGGACCTGTCACGTGTTTATGCTATTGTTTTGTATTAGTTGGGACATGGACTGATTATCGATGATGTGGACTGATTACCAAAAATATTTTAATGAGTATTATACAGTCATATATGGTTGGTTCTCTCTGTTCTGCTATAAAAGGAAACACAATTAGTTGTTAATTAAAATACAGTATTTTAGCACCACAGCGAAGTACCACTGTACATATAATGGCTGATAATACTAAGAATGGGGAAGTGGTAGAGCGACTGGAGCTTTGACGTTCTGCTGGTGGGAGTGTCTATTAGCGTGGCCACTTAATCTGTGGGCATTATGTCCGCAGGTTAAACATATGCATACCCTGTGACCCAGCAAGCTATGCCTACGTTTATTCTCAACGGAAATGTGCCCATTTGTTCACCAAAGGACATGTCACAAGAAAAAAGAGGATTTTTTGGCAATAGCCTCCAGCTAGAAGTAATCCAAGTGCCTGTCCGTGTTGAATGTGTAAATAAATTGTGACAGTTCCTTACAGTGGAATACTATACAGCAACAAGAACTGACAAACCACTGATTTTCTGAGCAACACAGCTGAATCTCATAAACATAATATTAAGAAGAAAAAGGGCGCTGAAACCGGATTGGCTCAGTAGATAGAGTGTCGGTCTTCGGACTGAAAGGTCCCAGGTTCGATTCCGGTCAAGGCATTGATGTTTCTAGCTCTCTATCCCTCTCCCTTCCTCTCTGAAAAATCAGTAAAAAATATATTTAAAAAATAAATTTAAAAAAGGGCAAAAAAGAGTTACACACTGCATGATTTTATTTATGTGAACACATAAATACGAAATCCAGGCAAAACTAAGCTATGGTGTTAGAAGTCAGGATAGGGTTACCTGGGGAAGAAGATAGTGAATGGGGGTAGGGAAGACTTGAGGGATGCTGGCAACATTCTGTTTCTTCACGGGGGTGGGGTTTAATAGGCGTGTCTGTTTTGTGATCAATCAGTTCAGATTTATACATGTTTCCGAATGTATGTTTTCAAAATGGTAAAAACAGAAAAAAAATTGATGTTTTATGTTTAGATATAACAATACCTCTTTTTAAAAGTTGTAATAATCTATAGGAATCAGCAACAGCTATTGCTGAAATGAATCATTTTTTTAACACTAACTCATAATTACTAACTCCCTTCCCAAAAGATAAGCCATCTCCTTGCCCTTCTGATTAAAAAAAAAAAAAAAAAAAAAAGTCCAACCAGCAAGTAAAGGGTGCCTAAAATGGCAACATCATCAGTATTATTGTTTCAAAGGTTCCAGTTGAACCAGAATTCTATCAACAGTGCAAACTATTTGTATTCATTTGAATCAGCTAGAAACTTTGAACCTGTTCACCTAGTTCATGTGGATCTTGAAAGGTTTATCAAGTGAGTCTAGCATTCTGAGTCAGTTCCTCACAGCCTGCCTCGGTCTGGCCCCTGGTGACAGTAAGTGATGACTAGGATGATGTGAGTAGTGCTTTATAAGGTACAGCACCACGACCACCACTAGAAGGATGATAATCCTTGTCACTGTCACCCTTCATCTGGCCATTTGATCTCATTTTCTGAGGAGAAATGAAGTAGAACCCTAACTCCTAATTGGGGACAAAGCTGTACAGGGAGAGGGTCTAGTACTGTCTTATCTTAAAAAAAAAACACAACGTATTTTTATTGATTCAGAGATAGGAAGGGAGAAGGAGAGAGACAAAAACATCAACGATGAGAATCATTGATCGGCTGCCTCCTGCATGCCCTACAGTGGGGACCAAACCCGCAACCCAGGCACATGCCCCTACCAGGAATTGAACCGCGACATCCTGGTTCATAGGTCAATGCTCATTCACTGAGCCACACCTGCCAGGCTGTCTTGTTTTATTTTCAATGGACCATATGATTGCCAGCTTTCTAGAAGGGCAGGATTCAAAGAGGAGAATCATAGGTGCTTCCTCCAGAGGGAAATATTATCCCAAGTGCCACTTTTGAATCCTTGGTGACAGTGAGGTTGTTAAAGCTATGGAAGTAATCACCCTGCACTGGTAGAACACAGTGTATTATCTGGCAAGAAACATAATTCTTCCTTTATTGTAATCTAGAGGCCTGGGGCACAAAATTCATACATGAGGTGGGGGGTCTCTCAGCCCAGCCTGCACCTTTTACAATCCCGGACCACTGGCTTCTAACCGCTAGACTGCCTGCCTGCCTGCCTGATCATCCCTAACCACCTCTGCCTGATTGCCCCTAACCACCTCTGCCTTGACCCCAGCTACCTCAGCTTCATCTGAAAGGTCATTTGGCTGTTGGGTCTAATTAGCATATTATGCTTTTATTATTATAGATTTCTAGAGGTCCAGTGCACAAAATTTGTGCATGGAGGGAGGTCCCTCAGCCCAGCCTGCACCCTCTTCAATTAGGGACCCCTTGGGGGATGTCCGACTGCTGGACATCCCTCTCGCAATCTGGGACTGCTGGCTCCTAACCACTCAACTGCCTGCCTGCCTGATCATTCCTAACTGCTCTCCCCTGCCAGCCTAATTGCCCTCAATTGCCCTCCCCTGTTGGCATGATCTTGTCCCCAACTGCCCTCCTCTGCTGGCCAATTTGGTTCTGATTGGTTGGTTTCTATGCCAGTCAGTGTCAGAAGCTCCACCTCCTAGGCAGCCATTGGCTCCCCACAGCACCCACATTTGGTTCTGATTGGTCGGTGTCTATGCCAGTCAGTGTCAGAAGCTCTGTCTCCTAGGCCGCCATTGGTTCCTCACAGCACCCACATTTGGTTCTGATTGGTCAGTTCCTATGCCAGTCAGCATCTCTGGGCCTATCAACGGGTCCTGACCAGAAAGGTGGGACTGATTAGCATACCCGATGGAGGCCTGGAGAGAAATGGATGCACAGCTGCTGGCCAGACTGGGAGAGAAAGAGAGAAGCAAGTGCTGATCAAAAGCTGCCACAGAGGCAATGGATCAGTCCCTGCTTCTCTCTTCAGGCCTCTCTCTGGCCCAGATTCACAGCCCCCTCAGCAGTCAGTACTGGGGCACCACTCCTGCAGTGGAAGCAGTCAGCCCTGGGTTGCCACAGCTGACTGCAGGACTGACTTCCAGTTGGTAGAGACTTGGTCATTACTGGTCATTATGACCCAGGGTTTTTATATATTAGGATTATAGATAGTGTTTATGGATGGAAGGAATCTAAATGCCCCCAAAGAAGCATGTTCTGACTCTGACCAGACTATTAAAACCACTCTACCCTAGAGAGTCTATACTTAGAGTTCTTCTGATAAACACCCCCATTCAACAAAAAAGAACATTGATGAGCCTAATTAGGGATTAGGCAGGGGTACCTTGAAAACCAAGCAGCAAGCTCCTCACTGGAAATACTTTTGAGTTTTTTGTTTACAACCCAATCTCTGTTCCCTGTCAAAGCCAAACATCTTTAATCTTGTTTTCTCACTTACCTTTCATTTACAACCCATTCCAATATATATTCTACCCTAACCATTCCACACAAGCTGCCCTTGAGAGAATTCAAACAAATCTCAAGTTAATAAGCTCTGGTGAGATAATACATAAACTGAAGCAAATTAAACTCTGAGCCTGTTATCTTTGCTCTAAAATGGGCACTGTTGTCTTCCTCATAGGGTTGTCAGAAGGATTAAATGCATTTAAAAGCCTTGCTCAAGAACTGAATGCTGCTATTATTAGTATTTCTTTCTTGATGTCTTAGCTGTGTGTGATACATGTGACTATTCACGCCATCTTTTTTTAAATTATTTTTTAAAATATATTTTACTGATTTTTGTACAGAGAGGAAGGGAGAGAGATAGAGAGTTAGAAACATCAATGAGAGAGAGTCATTGATCAGCTGCCTCTTGCACACCCCCTACTGGGGATATGCCCACAACCAAGGTACATGCCCCCTACCGGAATCGAACCCGGGTCCCTTCAGTCCCCAAGCCGATGCTCTATCCATTGAGCCAAACCGGTCCCAGCTATTCACGCCATCTTGAAACACTCCTTGGCCTTTGTGATGCTGCATGTTTTCTTGTTTCTTCCACACTTCATATGCTCTGCATTGTTCTTTGGCTCCTCATCTTCCACCTGATCTTTCCATGGTGGACCTCTTCTTGACTATCCCCTTGTCAATTCTCATTCTATACACTCTCGCTAGGCAATTTCATCCATAAGTGCATGTCATCCGTTGTCTTCTCTTTCTTACTCTTAGATTTATCTCCAGACATTTCTTTTGAGCCCCAGACTTGTACTTGATATAAGTATTCAAGTGCTTCATGTTAATCTCAACACCTCTGAAACCAAACTCACTTCTTTACAAACACCTACACTGAATGTGTTCCTTCAGATTCCCTACTGTAAAAAAAAATTTAATAATAAACAATAAATTCTTTTTCATTCCAGTCAGAACCTTGGGACTTATCTTTGACGCTCTCTTGTCCCTCATCCCAGTCAATCACCAGATTCAGCTGACTATCTCCAAAAGAAAATCTTCAATTTGTTGTCTCCTCCTCCTCCTCCTCCTTTCCCTCTTCCAACTCTTCCTTTTTCTCCTTCTCTTTCTTTGTCTTTTTTTCCCCCATTGCCACTCCTTACTTAAAACCTAGGCTACAATACTATGGCCTCACTAGCATGCTTTTGCTCTCCTTCTACTCTCTTTCCACATGTGGTAGCCAGCTAGAGTAATCTCTTCTTTCAGTTAATCAAGATGGACGAGTAATCTAATCATGTTCCAACCTAGCTTAAAAATTCTTCAGTGGCATTTCAATCGGTACTTCAAAATAAGCCAGTTGTTCCAAAGACTTAGGGAATCTTAACCACCCATATATATTCATGATTTTAGATGGAGTTTTCCTATTATAGGAACTCTAATTTGATGCTCACTTCAAAGTTTATCCTTATTCTATACTAATTGCATGAAAAAGTAGCAAAGACATTCCTAAACAATGCCAACGAGCACCGCCGATGAAACAGTCATGCAAGGGCCCTGCCTTCTTTTATCTCAGGGTCACCAGAGCCTCACACATTGTCTAGCACACAGTTTGTCTTTAATAAGTTTGTGTTCGATGCATGATGCAAAAAGGAAAAAGGCTGTCATAAAGTTCCTCACAGAATTCAAATATAATTCAGAGAAGCCAGGCTAGTTTCAAAGTCAGCAAAATATTTCCCCACAGAACATTTTATTTCCCCCACTAACATTTTCGTATCAAATCAGCTGCAATAAACTCTTTGGCAATGAGGAAAAAGGGGAAGGACTGGATATGCCAGGTACCGTGCCTGAGACCACGTGAGATTTTAACAAGTTCACTAGACAAGGTTCCTTTGCCCCAGGAGCTTCCAGGCCACTTGGAGAGAGGCAGTTGTCCAGATATTTAATGTTTGATTTCTTGGCTCCTGTTATGGACAAGGCACTGTGTTTTTCTTTATGTGTCAAATGAGTAAAACTTGTCTCTTCATGTCTGATGAGGGTTGGGAAATAAACATTAATCTAAAAGTCACATGCACAATAAGACCAGCTATCACATATAGTGGTTAATATGAGCCATGCATATTTTTAGTATTTTATATATACTAATGCAACCATAATCTCAGATGGGTACTCTTTTTATCTTCATTTTATAGACAGAAAAATTGTGGCAGCCCTAACTGGTTTGGCTCAGTGGATAGAGTATTGGCTTGTGGATTGAAAGGTCCCAGGTTCGATTCTGGTCAAGGGCACGTACCTTGGTTGCGGGCACATCCCCAGTGGGGGTTGTGCAGGAGGAAGCTGATTTATGTTTCTCTCTCATCATTGTTTCTATCCCTCTCCCGTCCTCTCTGTAAAAAATCAATAAAATGTATTAAAAAAGAAAGAAAGAAATTATGGCATAGGGGGGTTAAATTTGCTTGAGGTCATAATCTAGACAGGCAGTCTGCATCCAGAGTTCATTTTTAACCACCCACTCTATTGCCTCTATGACATGTGCCATATAGCATAAACATCCTATATAATAAAACCCTAATATGCAAATCAAGAAACGGCCAAATGACTGGCCGAATGACCAGGTTGCTATGATGTGCACTGACCACTAGGGGGGCAGATACTCAACGCAGGAGCTGCCCCTGGTGGTCAGTGTGCTCCCACAGGGGGAGCACTGCTCAGCCAGAAGCCGGGCTCATGGCTGGTGAGTGCAGCAGTGATGGGAGCCTCTCCCACCTCCACTGCAGGCAGGCAGTAAGGAGCGAGGGGTACCAGACTGTGAGAGCCCAGGATTGCGAGAGGGATGTCTGACTGCCGGCAGGCCGACATCCCCTGAGAGGTCCTGGACTGCAAGAGGGTGCAGGCTGGGCTGAGGGACCACCCCCCACTGCATGAATGTCATGCACTGGGCCTCTAGTTTATAAATATAAGGTCTATGAAGGGAAGATGAATGGTTCTATAAGAACATACAACAAGGGCATCTCTTCTTGTCTTGCATCATTGGAAGGCTGAGTGTGGTGTTAACTAAGCAAAGAGGGGAAGTAGGAGCGAGCCAGACAGGAAACTGGTAACAACACAAGGGAGAGTATGGAACCACCAGGATATGGGAGTTCACTGGTGGTGGTGGTGGTGGTAGGGGAGAGCAACCTGGAAAGGCTTCAAGGAAGAGACAGATCTGGAGGAAGAAGAATCCCCGCTCCTCCTCTCCCCCCGCGATTCGTTTACATCATGAATTTGGAATGAACCTAATGAATTTTGGGGAACAGGGACACTGGTTATTAGGATTCTTCCAGTGGTGAACAACAGATAACTCAATTTGAATTGGCTAAAGAAAAAGACGCTAAAGACTACAGCGGCAAGTGGATGTATTCCATTGTTAGCTTCATTTTTCTATGTTGGCTTCATGCTCAGGCAGTGGAAATATGGTAGCTCTAGATTTTATCCACTCAGCTCAGCAAACTCAGGAAGCGGTGTACTTCCTTGCCCAAAACACCCAGGTCTGACTCTCCTTGGCTCAGCGTGGATCATTGGCCTTACTCTGGAGCCAGGTGGGCAGAGTCAGATGCACCTGAACTTTAGGTTCTGAGAATGAGCCAAAATAAGATCCCCAAAGCAGAATCTGGGAGGCAGGCAGGGAAACACAGAGAATGCCACCACAAGTGCTTGGCTGGAACAGTGCTCCTCAGGTTTTATATGCAAATTCTCCTTTGGCAGGTCTGAAGTGGGCACATCTGCTCTTCTAACAGGCTCCTTGGTGAGGCCAATGCTGCTGGTGCATGGACCACCTTTTTTTTTTTTAATTTATATTTTATTGATTTTTCACAGAGAGGAAGAGAAAGGGATAGAGAGTTAGAAACATCGATGAGAGAGAGTCATCGATCAGCTGCCTCTTGCACACACCCTACTGGGGATGTGCCCGCAACCAAGGTACATGCCCTTGACTGGAATCGAACCCGGGACCTTTCAGTCCGCAGGCCAACGCTCTATCCACTGAGCCAAACCGGTCCCAGCTCATGGACCACCTTTTGAGTGGCAGACTACCTGGAGTGACTGCCTCCCTCAAATTCATTTAGGCCAGTGGTCCACAAACTTCGGCTTGCAAGCCATATGTGGCTCTTTGGCCCCTTGAGTGTGGCTCTTCCACAAAATACTATGGCCTGGGCGAGTCTATTTTGAAGAAGTGGCGTTAGAAGAAACTTAAGTTTAAAAAATTTGGCTCTCAAAAGAAATTTCAATCGTTGTACTGTTGATATTTGGCTCTGTGGACTTATGAGTTTGCCAACCACTGATTTAGGCCATTTAGTGCTAGCCTACAGTCCATCCTTCCATTTCCTGCTTTCCCAGTACTAACTGTATACTTTCACACTGGCTAGTTCCTATACATGAAAAATACTTTCCCTCTAAGTTCTCTCATTAGCTTGGCAACATTCTCATGATTTTTAGCTCTTGCAAATAATGTTTCTTTTCTGAGTAAAGCTAAATTTATGATAATTCTTCTTCCACTGATGCCTTTTCCAGTTTACATCTGTGAATACCAACCTGGTAGTGGTGTAAAAGTATATTTAATTATTCAGAAGCCTGACAAGATCTGCTGTGTTCAATTAATTTGTTGTGTATGTAATTCACTGCCTGAGTTTCAATTTGGATGTTGGTCTATGTTGACCACTTCAGTTCTAGGCTTTGTGCTGTTAAAAAAAAAGATCCTTTTAAGTTGCGGATCTGCTGCTCAGAATTAGATGATGTTCAGTTTTCATTATGCCAATGGTGTTTCAGTCCTGTGGACTTTGCAGTCCATTGCCAGCAGAAATACTGAACCCTGTTTTGGTATAAGACGTCCATTTCATTGAAGGCTTTGGATTAATGCATTTATGGTGGAATGCCTGTGAAATCGAGTCCCAGGGCTTGAGTGTTCACCTTGAGGATGCTCCTGAACTGGTTTTGTGACTCTTCTCAAGTCTTTAAGCCTCTCTAGGCCTCAGTTACCCAACTGGCTATTGTTTGGGTGTTCTGCTTTTCTTCTTCTTCCAAGGTGTCAGCCGGGTTAAGGCACCAGCTTCCTTTGTAATATCTGGGTAACATGACCCAGCCTTATTTTACTGATCTGCAAAAGTTGGTAATAGTAGTTTCTATTACCGACACTTATGGTGGTGGTTGAAGATCATGGAAAAACATCATGACTCACAATAAGAAATCGAAGTTAGCAATCACCATAATAGGAATCTGTTTGGAAATACAATGTAGGCAGAGTGGCTTACCACAAGCGGGAATTTACTCCTTAAATCCATTAAAATATATGGAGCCTATATGACCTAACAAAACTTTAGCCAGCAGTTGTCTTTTAATTTCCACCCAGGTCCTTGGACTATTAGAAATCAATGGTTCTCAAATCTTGGTGTGTAACATTAAATAGATCATGGAGAATTGGAAGCGTGACATTTTCCCCTCGGTTAGATAAAAACTATCTTCAATGATATTAACTTCTCAATTGTCATGAAATGGATTGGTTTAAGAATTACCACGTATTTTCCACCTGTGCAACTTTTTTGCCGAAAACATTGAATTGCTGCTACCTGCTATGCAGACTCGTTTCACACGTTTGAACATGGGCTCCTACCCTTCCCGCGAACATCTCTGCTAAGCGGTGCAGATTTGCTCCTTTGAGTCAGAAGCCACGACCTTTGTGGGCAGGAAGTGTGTCTAAGCCAAATACAGCTCCAATCTCAACACCTAGAGAGACGGTGCCCAGAGAGCGGTGTGATCTTCCTTCAGGGCGTTCCTTTGGTTCTCCTTCTTTTTGGACTCACATTGCTCCTTATAAACAATGTCCTGCCCAGAACGGAGACTTGTCCTTCCACCTGCTAACACCACGCCGGCCAGAGCGCGTCGCTCCGGCCTCCGCCCGGACCCGGATTCCGCGCAAGCAAGGGCTTTCGGACCCTCCCACGTCCTGACCCCATTTACTCCTGGGGCCCCGCCGGTGCCATCTGGCTGCCGCCCCAAGGGAAAAAGTAAACGTTGGCCTCAGTCACCCCCACCCCTCCTCGTTCTCTACCGGACACACTATGCAGACCCAGGGTTACCGGGAGCCGAGAGGCAGGAGAGAGAAAGTGAAGGCGGAAAAGGGCCCGTGTCCTTGCCGCCCCCCCCCCCCCCCCCCACCTCGCGGCGTCGGGGCCCGGGACAGGCGCACCCCCGCCCCCGCCCCCGCCCCGCCCCAGCCTCAGCTGCGGACGGGCGGAGGTGGGACCTTCCGCGGGGCGGTGCCCAGCGCTGTCCCCGGGTTCCCCACGGCGCCCCCCCAAGAGCCCCGAGGAGGCCGCCGCCGCCGCCGCCGCATCTGGGTCTGCCCAGGGACCCGCGCGGTGCGGTTGCCGCAGCCCCGCGAGCCTGCCCCCGCGTTGCAGCCCACACACACGGAAGCAGGAAATAAAACGGAAAAGAAAAAGGCCGAGCCCGGAGCCGGGGCGCGGGCGGGCGAGCGCAGGAGGGCCGCGGGGCCGAGCCCGAGCCGGGCGCACGGCGGGGGCACACAGCGCGGGGAGCACGCGGCGCTCGGGCCGCCCTTCCTCCCGCGCCGCCGCCCGCAGCCCAGGCTTCCCCGCTCTGCCAATCCCCGCCCTCCGCTCCGCCAGTCCCCGCCCTCCGCTCCGCCAATCCCCGCCCTCCGCTCTGGCCCCGCCCCCGGGCCCCGCCCCTGCCCCCGCCTCCTCCCTCCCTCCCACCTCCCTCCCGGCCTCCTCTCCAGCCAAACTGAAAGCCGGACCCCAGGCCGCTGCCGCCGCCCGCCGCCCGCCGCCCGGCCTCCCTGCAGGCGCTCCACCATGGACAGTCCTGTTTTCACCTCGTAAAGATGGCGGTGCGGGATCGCTGCAACCTTTAGACTAATGACTGTCCGAAACATCGCCTCCATCTGTAATATGGTGAGTGGCCGCCGCCCCCGCCGCCGCCGCCGCCGCCGCCGCCGGGGGGGTCGCGCCCGAGGCGCGGGCCGCGAAGAAAGGGAAACCCGAGCCGCACGCTCCCCGGCGGCGGCGGGTGTGGGTGTGGGTGGGGGTGGGGGCGAGGGCGGCGGGGCCGCGGCGCCGCTGCAAGTTGCCGGCTCCGGGCTGGGCGGGTCGGCCGCCGCGGCCCCTGGAGCCCCGGGGAGGGGTCCCCAGCCCTCGGCCCCCCTCTCTGCCTGGGGACCCGGGAGCCCGCCCGCCCGCCCGCCGGCCCCTGGCCGCGCCGGTGCCTCCGCCCTCGGGTTGCGGTGGCATTGCCTGGGGGAGGTGTGTGTGTGGGGGGCAGGCCGAACCCGGACGTCCCGGGGGAAGGGTTTGGGGGGACAAGCGGATGGGGGGTGGGGGCGGCGGGTATAATCCTGCCCTTGAGGTAGAAGAAGCCCTCCCGGCAGCCTCCCTGACCGCCCTCCTCTCATTTTGAGTTCACTCCTTAAACTGTTATTTCAAATTCACTTTGCAAAGGCAGTCGGTGTTATCTGGAGGCATTTGTGCTGTAAATGTCATCGAGCTGTAAAAAAAAAAAAAAAAAAAAAAGAGTGCAAAAATGTGTTCAGGGAAGTGAACTTCCACCTGGTTTGGGAAAGCCTCAGTTTCCCCTTCTGTGAAAGGGGCCCAAGGCTCTGTGCAGTAACACGGAAGGCCTGTGGGGGGAGGACGGGCCGGGCGAGGGGAGGTCCTCAGGGTTATCCTGCCGGATGCGCCGCAGACCCAGGGGAGGCTGGTGTGGGCGTGGACCCAGCAAGGGGACATCACTAGGCTCTGATGGGGACAGGTTCCCTGGTGTGGTGGTTGCTGACTTGAACTTGGGTGTCTCCCATTGCTTCCCCTTGCCTTTCAGTTATCTTGCTTTCCTGCAGGAGCAGCTTCTAGCCCTTGGGTCCTCAGGGTGCACCCTGCTGTCCCTCCTCTCCCCCCCCCCCCCCCCCCCCCCCACTAGGGTGCACAGTTTGCTCTCTGGAGTAAGACATTGCCCTTTTGTGCAGGGTGAGAGAGTGTGTGCCTTGCCTTCCTTCTAAGGAAGGGTATCCCCCCCCCCCCCCCAACATACCACCATCAAAGCGTCCCTATCTCCGGCTGGAACCCGTGCTCTTTTTAATGCCAGGTGGGGAACACCTCCCTTGTGATACAGGCTAGTAATACAGGCCCCTACAGTAGGGGATCTGAGGAGGCTTGATGGAGAAGTCTGGAAGGTAAGGTGATCTGACTGCCCTTCCCCCATCGCGCAGCCTTTTACATCTTCTGTCCCACGTTTTGTTGCAAGATTAACACATGGCAGAGGAGCACTGAGGAGCCATGTGGCAGCTCAGGAGTGGCATTGAGACCCACTGGTGCTGGCTTCGGTTTCCAGCACCGTTGGATGCGGTCACCGCCGCTGGTCAGCAGAACAAATGCGGCCCCCCCCCCCCCCCCCCCCCCCCCCCCCCCGCATTTGCCAAGGGCTTGGCGCAGGGCCAGCGGGAGGAGGTGGGTGGCTCCCAGAGCATCTCGGTGTCCTCTCCTCTTCTTCCTCCTCCACGCAGGGACGGCCTCCGGCATTAGTGTCGCTCGGTGCAGCAGGAGGTGATGCCAGTCTGCCCGGTGTCCCTAAGCCGAGCCGAGCTCCGAGGGGACCTGTGAAACCGGAGCAGCTCTCCAGTGCTCTTCTTTCAGGCTCGCTGGGGTGGCCTCAGGCCTGCGGGTGTGTGTGTGTGTGTGTGTGTGTGTGTGTGTGGCAGGTGCAGCCCCAGCCCTGGGCCGTGCTCCTGTCCTGCGTGTGTGTGGTGACACCTCTCTGTACTGAAGCAGCTTGGGAACCCGAGAGCTAGTGTGTCCCAAGAGGAAGCCAGCCTCCAGCTTTTTTTTTTCTTTTTTTTTCCCCCCCCCACCCTCAGGCAGCTGGGGCTTCTTGGCACTGCAGGGCAGAATGTCACTACCTGTTTCCAGTGAAACCCAGCCAGGGAGGCGGGCCGCAGGGAGGGCATGAGAGGAGCAGGCTAGAGCCGTGCCTGGAGAGTTGACAACCTCGTGTGGAATCTTTAAAGCAGGGCCACCTTTGGGGTCATCGCCCCGGGGAGGTGAGGAGCCAGTACTTGGTGCGTTGGGAGTTTTCTGTTCCTCTTTGGACACTGTGTCTCGAGCAAGGGAGGAAGCGTTTGTGCTCTCACGTTAGACTTCCTGGGTTCAAGTCCTGGATCCAACACCGTCCAGCTTTTTGTCCTTGAACAGGTTGCGCTTTGTCTTTCCTTATCTGGAGAAACGGGATGATAGCGGTGCCCATCTCCTAGGACAGTTGCATTAAGTGAGTTACTGGGCCTAGTACTTAGAGGCGAGGTACTCGGTGTATGGGCTCATGTCACCTTCAGTTGTTTCAAGGACAAAGGAGATTAGGCCTCCTTGGACCTGATGGAAGGAGCCACTACTGTAAACAGCTCACGTGTTCATTTATGTAGCAAGCTGAAAGGCAGTGTACTAGGGCTGGGATGGGAATCCTTAACCCCGCCCCTTATAAAAGGCTGCTTGGGTCACCCTGTCCCTCCCAGCCTCACTTCCCACAGAGAAGGCTTGGTGCTGAGGAGACGGCTGCCTCCACCTGATCTAACACACATTTTCATTGGACTCCTCCTTAGACTCGTCTCTCGGCGATGAATTGCTTCCAGGTAGGTTTTCTGGGGGTCTCTTCTCGCTGTTCGGCTTCTCTCTGGGGCTCCTATTGGTCCTTCCTTTTAACCCTGTTTGGTGGGAACTGGTTGGAGTAGTGGTAGAGAGAGCAAGTGAAGATTGCCTTTTAAACACGTTGATGTTTTTCCAGAAAGGGTGTTCATGTCATCCTTCTAGGCAGGACTTGAACGAACCAAGACCTAGTATTGAAAAGTGGATTTATTTTGTCACCAGACAAGAAAGGACCCAGCAGAGCGGAAACAAAACTTGTACCAAATCCTTCATGTGATTGAGAAATAAACACCTTTTTTTTTTTTCTTTTCTTTCCCCTTCTCAAACTTCCTGTGCCAGTTTTAGATACAGGGGCCTTGGGAAATATTCACATCCCTCCACTGTCCCCTTCCCCACTGAAGTCTTACTGTGCACTGGAAATTTAATGCTAGTTCCCATTTGTTTTAATTTTACTTCCATGTGAATTCCTGCCACAGTGATTCTTGATCAACTTGCTCAGGGCTTGTCAGCTTAGCCACACAGCGTGTCTGGGTCACAGATAATAAAGCTTGTTTGGCTGGTGTGTTGTAATTTTAAAAATGCTCTGGCTACTACCAAGTATGAGGAAATCTCCCCTGTTGATAATCCTCTGATTTTTGTCCAGACCAATGGACTTAACTTCCTATGTATTCTTTTGGCCCTACAAATGGAAGGCTTTTTTGTTGGGGGTCCATTTTCTGTTTGAAGAACTTGAGGAATTTCCTAAAGAGGAAGCATGTATTAAGAGACAACAAAAGTGCCCTCTAGAAATTCGCCTTGGACTGATGCAAATTGGCCTAACTCATCTCATCTTAATTTTACTTGTTAATGGTGCTGTGAGATGCACCACAGAGGAAATGTCATGTGGAAAGGAGATAACATTTCTGTTTCCATAAATGGCCATTCGCTGAGGACCTGCTGGGTCCGTGTTGGCACGTACTATGTGCAGGTGCTAAATAAATGAAGGAGGTGAGTTCTTATCTCCAAGGAGCGAAGGGGTTTCTTATCTTGTGGGCATAACATTGATAGAGATGAAAATTTTAGTGTATCCGTGCGAAAAGGTTGAATAGAATCTCAGCGGCACTACAGAGGAAAGACTGATGAACACAATAGGATGTTTCTTTAGTATATTTGCATTTGATCATAGTTGGACTGTTTTTTATGTGAAGATGTGATTATGGTCAATGTAACTGTAATTAGAACTGGGATTTAGACCACTGAGTGCCCCTCCAGCTAAGCCTCAGTCTAATGGTGCCTTTGAACAAATTGCATTTTCTGCAACCTTAGTTTTTCTCAGCTTTTAAAACTGATTTTTGTTGTTGTTGTTGTTGTTGTTGTTGTTGTCAAAAGCTTCTTTAGTGAGTAGTGTCTCTTAGAGTCTTTATAAAAATCTACGTCTCTTAATTGGTTAGTAACTACCTGAGTACTCAACTACCTTGTTTAAACTGTGTTGAATTTGCCAGATGTTGGCGTTTTAGCATCCATGAACATCCCCAGTATATTAGTGAACACCTTTGTGAGTGCCAGATTTGAATTCTTTTAAATTAGTGACATCACCTTGATAAGAAGGAAAAGTACAATTAGTAAAAATTTGAAACAAAGCTAGCGGGTTTTTTATAGAGATCATTTTATTTTGATAAGTCAGTTACTGACCTGAGGCACGTATTTTGAGAATCATTAGAAGAATCATTGTTAAAAAACATTAAAAATCACATAATTTGGGAGAAGAGACAGCTTGGCTCTTCCTCTGTTTCTCATGCTTCCAATTATCAGAGATAATTGGAGACTTATCAGCTGGGTGCTGTTAGTTACAATCTCGTATGAGGGTCTTCTCTGATAGTTGTCAGCTTTTAGAAATTGCTGGGTAAAATGGGTTAATACTTAAAGGAAAATCCTGTTCTGGCCTCTTGGATCTAAAGTAGGCACTTCTGTTGGGTCAGGTCCAAACAATTAATTCTACTTATTTTTTAGTTTTTTTCTTGGAATTCTACGATGCAAACAAAGTTGAATCTCAATATTTAGTTAGAAATCAAGATTATCATTTGCTGGAAATCAACTTTGTGTTCCAGTTCACCCCTACAGTACAACCTATTTTTTATTAATGTGGAATTTTGGTATGTTGGGGTTGTATTAAAAGTACTTTTCCATTTTGATTCTCTTAGCAATTAAGAGAAAAATTTCTTGTTCATATGTTCTCCCCTTCCTTCCCCCCAGCCTGGTCTTATTTAGTTTGACTGAGTCGAGGTTTTAAGATGGTGTTTAGCCCTAGCCAGTACGGCTCAGTGGATAGAGTGTTGGCCTGTGGACTGAAGGGTCCTAGGTTCCATTCTGGTCAAGAGCACATGGCTAGGCTCGATCCCCAGTAGTGCAGGAGGCAGCTGAACCACGATTCTCTTTTCCTCTCCCTTCCTCTCTGAAATCAATAAAAATATATTAAAAAAAAAAAAGATGATGTGTAGTTTTGTGGCACCATCAGAAAGGTATATCTTGGTTTTCTCTCTAGGCTACCCATGGAGCCAGCCCAAGGCAAACTGACTGAAAGAGCAGTAAAAGATGGTGCCTTTTAGTCTAGTTAACCCTTCTGGCCTAAATGTTTTAATGCACTTTTACATAATAAACCTTCAGTTGTGCTGAAACCAAATGTTCACCTAAGGGTTTGAAAGGCCTTGCTGATCTTTTAAGAGAGAAGGCCACAGAAAATGAACCAGTAAAGACTTTCTTGAGGCAAATAAATTCTATATGAGCAACCAACCTCAGCCAACATTTTGGAAGGTTTGTGTTCTGGGATTGCTGCTTAGAATTTTGGGGATGTCTTAAGTCCTCTGCCTGGAATTTCACTATAATTCCGAGGATTATTTGCTATGGATGGAGTGTGTGCAGAGGAAACCCTGTTGGTTCCTAATGCTTCACTTTCCACTTGTAGGTCCAACCTACAAATTCTGATATTGCTATCAGAATCTGCAAATGCTTTAAAGTAGCTCAGGTTTGGGACTATTTTTCTTGGGACTCTTTTTCTGGTGGTAAATTTCAGGCGTACGGAGAAATATGGAGAATAACAGAGTGAGTACCCGTGTATCTACCTCCACGTGAAGAAATAAAAAATATTATGAGTACGAGTGAACCTTTCCCCACCTTATTCCCCTTCCCTTCAGACAGTGACCACAGTTCTGAATTTGGTACTCACCATGTGTTTTTATACTTTTACTGGATCTGTATGTGTTCATAAACCAGATAGTAGTTTCCTCATGTTTTAAACAAGCTGCAATACTGAACAACTTCTCAGTTTGCTTTTGTTTACATTACAATGTTAAGATTTATCCATTAAGGCACATGATTTCATCCAGCCAGTGTAGCTCATTAGTTGAGCATCATCCTATGAACCAGGAGGTTACGGTTCAATTCCTGGTCAGGGCACACGCCTGGGTTGTGGGCTCGATCCCCAGGTTGGGGCGTGTAGGAGGTAGCTGATCAATGATTCTCATCATTGATGTTTCTCTCTCTCCCTTTTCTTCATCTCTGAAATCAATAATAATGTATTTTTAAAAAGGATACACGAATTCTAGGCTGTTTTAACTGCTGTATAATATTACATTTCCTGAACATGCTGCATTATATTTTATTGTTGATCAGCATTTGGGTGTACAGTTTCTTGTGTGTGCCCTTTAGAGCGATGAACAGTTTTGAACTTGTCTCCCCGTGCATGTGTTTAGAGTTTGTCTGTGGTCTCTACCTAAAAGGGAAATCGCTGGGTCACAGGAGCCGGGCATCTTTGCCCCTCACATATTGCCAGCTTGCTCTCTGAAGCAGTTGTGCCAATTTGCATTGCACCCAGCAGCGGTGGGGAGTTCCAGTTGCTCCACAGGCTTACAGACACACCCAACGTGGTCACACTTGAGGTTTTGCCAGTCTCATGGGCGTGAAATGGTATCTTCGTGATTTAAAATTTGCACTTTCCTGTTGACAAGTGAAGCTGAACATCTTTTTATGTGTTTAAGGTGCTGGGGTTGTTTTTAATCCAGAGGCTTTGGAGCAGTTTTCCAGGGTTTGTAAGCCAGGGTTGCAGCGGTGGTTTTGTGAGAAAATAGGGAAAAGGGTAATGAAGGGGAAGATCAGGAAGACAAAATAAAAATCAAGAAAGACAGGAACAGGACAGAATAGGGGAATGATAAGATGAAACGGTGAGTCCTTGTAGCATAAAGACCATCGCCTAGAAGATACCTTGAGCACTGAGAGAAAATTCCAGGTACGTTACGGCCCTGGCCAGGCCTCTCAGTTCCAGTCGCGTGTTTTCACGTGTTGTTTAATTGAAGTTGGCGTTGGTGAAAATCATGTCTAGGGCCTTTTCCAGGGAGAACAACAGGAAGGCTGGGCTGGTGGAGTTTTCCTGTTCACCCAGTTGCTTTTTGAAGTCCTGCTAGAAAGACAATGTGGGGTTATGTCCTTCCTCCAGGACATTCTGTGTCCGTCAGGTGAGGTGGTGCACTGTGCCGGAAACCAGCTTTCATCGGGCTCTGCTTGAGGAACTTGTGGAATTACTGTCTCAGGTATTTAGAAAACTGTCCCTGCACTTTATTTTGATTTTTAGAGTATGACAAATGTCATCTTATTGAACACAGACATGTATGGTTTTAAAAATACGACTGACAGTAGCTTTAAAAATATATTACACTTAAGTGGTTTTTTGGTGTACCAAGGAATTGTGCCCACATGCATTCTCTCCTTAAAAATTCAGACTCTGGCCAAGCTGGTTTGGCTCAGTGGATAGAATGTCGGCCTGCAGACTGAGGGGTCCCAGGTTTGATTCCAGTCAAGGGCACATGTCTGGGTTGTGGACTTGATCCCCAGTTAGAGGCGTGTAGGAGGCATCCGGTCAGTGATTCTGTCTCATCATTGATGTTCCCATCTGTCTCTCTCCCTTACTCTCTGAAATCAATAAAAATATATTAAAAAAATAAATTCAGACTCTAGATAGGCCCATGGTAAAGCCCTGGAATCTGCATTCTAAAATAAGTATTCCCTTCTCTCCACTCCCTCCTCATTCTCTTACAGGTGAGCTGACAGCCACATTTTGAGAAATAATTGCTTACCTTGGCCTCCGAAAAACATATTGCTTATAGGAATTATCTGCTATGTTAAAGTTTTTTAAAATTTATGTAAAAATTTTAAGGTAGTCAACTTTCAGAGCTATAGATCATTGCCATTCTGTAGTTGTATTTCTTGATATTATGTAGCCTGGTTTTTACTACTTTCCGCTCTTAGGACAGGGATTCCCAATCCTGGCTATGTGTCACATCACATGAGAAACTTATAAAAAACTGTAAAGTCTTAACACCTAGAAGAGTATGGGAAAAAAGAATATTTTAATATATTTATATTCAAACTAGAGGCCCGGTGCATGAAAATTCATGCACTGGAGGGAGGGTCCCTCAGCCCTGCCTGCCCCCTCTCACAGTCTGGGAGCCCCCAGGGGTGGGAGGAGACCTGGCGATCAGGGGGAGGTGATGCCCCCATCACACCTCTGCTGCTGCCACTGCCGGCAGTGCAAGCCTCGACCAGCCCTGGTTACCTGTGCCTCGGGCTGGCCCTGGGCAGCTTGCCTATGCCTCAGGTTGGCCCTGGGTGGCTGGGCATCTGCCATCCAAGGCTTGCCTGAACCTTGGGATTGCCCTAGGTGACGGGCAGCCGATAATCTGAGGCTTGCCTGTGCCACACCATACGCCTGCCACACCATACGCCTGCCACACCATATGCCTGCCACACCATACGCCTGCCATACTATATGCCTGCCACACCATACGCCTGCCACACCATACGCCTGCCACGCCATACGCCTGCCACGCCATACGCCTGCCACGCCATACGCCTGCCACACCCCCAGCTGGGCTGAAGAGACTGGGCGCCATTATCTTGTGGGTATGGGTGCTACCATCTTTGTGATGGTGTGACAGCCAATTTGTATATTCCCTCTTTATTATTTAGTCATACTTGGTTGAGATTTTTTTTTAGACATAAAATCTTTAAGGATATCTCTAACCACCCCTATCTCTTTCCTCTCCCTTCCTCCAGAACTAACCATTTTCCTGAAGTTGGTATGTTTACTGTGTATATCTTTATAGTTCATATTTACGAGCCCATACGCAGTATATGAGTGTTTGTGTGTAAATATATGCAATCTTTTGCAGCTTTTTCACTCAACAATTATATTTGAAATTATGTTGACACATATATCGATAGTTCTAGTATATTCATTCTCACTGCTCACAGCCGTATTCTTTGACTGACTCATCACCTTATTTAGGGACAGTTGGGCAGTTTCCATAATATTCTCTCTGAAAACAGTGCCACAGTGAATGCTCCTGTTTCTGCCTTCCTTACCCATGTGCCTTCATTCCTCCAGGACACAGTCCTGGGAGTGGAAGTGCTGTGCCTAGGTGTGCCCGTTGGCGTTTCTCTTAGGCATTGCTAGGCTGCTCCCCAGAGTGGTCGCACCACTCAGCTTTTTGATATGAAGCTCCTAGGTCCCCACTCTTGGAGTTTCTGAGTGTACGTGGGTGTAGGTCTGTCTGGGTGGATTTTTCAGGCACTTGCTCCCCCCCCCCCTTTTTTTTTATAAATTGCCGCAGTTTATTCTGATGAGTAGACAAGGTTGAGAAACCTGTGTTAGACTGGCAGCTAACTCCACAGGCAGGATGGATCGATTGGTTTCCAGCATTCAGAGAGCCTGGCACACTCAGTAAATAATTCTTGGGTAATGACCGGGGAGGGGTAGCTCATAGAGTGGGAGAATCGCCAAAATTTCAGGAAAGCAGGGCCCAGGAGCCACTTGGGAACTTGTTAAAACGCAGATTCGGATTCAGTGGGTCTGCAGTGAGATTGGCATTTCTAACCACCTCTCGGGTGGCCACACGCACAGCAGCACAGCCCTCGGCTTGCCTCGGGAATAAGAGGAAAACAGTGCCCTCTTCCCTGCGGCTCTCGAGAGGAGGAGTTTGGGGTTTGGGGGTCTCAGGGCTTGGTGAATCTCGGGTGTGTTTCCTCATCTCTTTACCACAGAGAGGCAGAGGATGAAATACCTTCCTCACTCACAGCTGTTTATGGAGAATCCAAGGAGGTCCTGCCGGGTAGCATTCTGTGAGCCGTGATGCCCGGAGCATGTTGCTTTTCACAGTTATTCTCATTCTGCCTGTGAGTTAATGTTCCAAAGCTCAGAACTGTTGGTGTCGTAGGATCCAGTGGAATCCTGCTTTTATTTTGACCTGCTGTCCACATTCAGTGGGTATTTGGGGAGGAGTGGGATGGGGGAAGGGCGTTGGGCAGGAGCAGAGGCAAAAAGCACCAGATGGATTGGTCTGACTGGTGCTGGTGAAATGGGGGGTCCCTTCTCCCTGTTTCTGTGGTATGGGGGGTGGGAGGACCAGGTTAGAGAGAGGCCCACAGCTGTCTCCTGGTCAGCACTGCACCGGAGCAGGTCATGGTAGGATAGGAGGGAGACGCTGGATTTATTCTCCAAGCGAGGCCCTTTCTAAGTGAGGGAGTGGGTGCTCAGAATAACGCTTCAGTACTGATTGCTATTGTTTACCCGCTCAGAGACCTGGTTTCTCATCCATGGCCTGTAGGTGATGGGAGAACTACCTCCCGAGGGGTTGCAAGACTTAAATGGAGTCATTTATGTCTAGTGCTCAGCCCAGTGCCCGGCCATTTTATTACTGTTTTATCCAGAGCTCCTCTCTTCCCACCAGCAAAGGAGTCAGAATGATGTCACTGGAAAAGCCCTGAACTGGGGACCCAGTTCCATCCTGACCCTGGTACTTAGTGGCGTTTGGGACCCTGGGCAGGTGACTGAGGCCTCTCTGGGTCTGTAGGATGTTAAGAACCGTTCTGCTGGTGAGCAGTGCTGAGAAGGAGATGGGGTGCAGGGGCACCTTGTAATCTAGCTTCCAATCAAAGACCAGACCCGAGGGAAAGTGCTGGGAGTGGACAACAGGGGGAAGAAGCTCTGATTTCCTCCTGAGAGGTCTCTGAAGATACAGTGCAGGTGGAAGGCGGGGAGCCGGTGGAAGGAGGTACAGGTGGAGGGCGGTGCAGGTGGAGGGCGGGGTGCCAGTGGAGGCGGGGTGACTTGGAGGGCTGGTGCAGGTGGAGGGCGGGGAGCTGGTGGAAGGCGGGGAGCTGGTGGAAGGAGGTGCTGGTGGAGGGCGGGGTGCTGGTGGTGTGTGGCAAAGCCTTAATATTCATCACTCAGGGTTCATTGTTTTTCCTTTTCCTGATAATGAGGGCACATCATTTAGTAAAAGATTTTTAGTCATCTAATAAGCGAATAACATACCCTTTTTAAAATTTGGTAAACACAGGTATTTCTATTGAGAAATACACACAGTAGCTAAGCTCAGTTTCTATCTTTTATTTTTTTTCAATTACAGTTTATATTCAATACTAGTAGCCCTGAGCATGAATCCACCAGTAACTCCCTGCGGCCCTCCTGTAGCTCTCCTCCCACTGCCCCCCCCTCCTGTAACACCCCCCCCCCCCCAACTTGCTGCCCTGCCTCCTCCTGTAGCTCTCCGCTGCCCGCTGGTAGCTCTCCCCACCCTCCTGCTGCTCTGTGATCCAGTTGGTCACTGTGTAACGCCATTTGCATATTACATCTTTATTATATGGGATTGTTTTGTATCAGTTTCAGGTGTGCAGCATAGTGGTTAGACAATTGTATACTTTACAGAGTGGTCCCCTGATACTTTCAGTATCTACCTGGCACCACACATAGTTATTACGTATTACTGACTATATTTCTTATGCTGTATGTTACCATCCATGTGACTGTTGTAACTATAATTTGTACTTCTTAATCCCTCACCTTTTCACCCAGTCCCCCAACCCCCCTCCCTTTTGGCAACTATCAATCTTTATGAGTCTGTTTCAATTTAGTTTGTTCAATCATATTGTTTTTTTAGATTACACGTATAAGTGAACTCATATGATATTTGTCTTTCTCTAACTGACTTATTTTACTTAGCATAATGCCCTCTAGGTCTATTCATGCTGTTGCAAATCAGTTTTATTTTTGTGAATAAAAATTTAAAGTTTTTGAAAATGTCATATGAGTTCACATGGTAGAATTTAAGATTGTGTAAAAGGATATATGTTGAAAATATGCCCACCATCCAGTTCTTGTCTCTGGCATCAGTCAATATTTGCAGTGTCTTCTGTTTCCACTCAATGGCATTGTATGCATGTACCAGCATATTTGTTTATATTTCTCCCCCCACCCTTTTTTTTGAGAGAAACATTGATCTGAGAGAGACGCATTGATTGGTTGTCTCCCGCATGCTCCCTGATCAGGGCTGCGGATTGAACCTGCAACTCAGGTATGTGCCCCCGACTGGGAATTGAACCCAAGACCCTTTAATGAGCAGGCTGACACGCTAACCACTTAGCACACTGGCCAGTTTTTGAAAACACAATACTTATAGCATATACTGATCCGTCCATATCTATCCCTTGCTTTTTGAATCTTAGAGGTGGATCTGTACTAGCATGTGAAGAGCCTTCTCATTCTTTTTTTATTGCTGCAGAGTATTCAGTTGCTTCACTGTATTGAATTCACTTAACCAGCCCCTCAGTAATGGGTGCCACAGTAGTTTTCCAGTCCTTGGTATTTACAAACAGGGCTGCAGGGAACAACCTGGTCCATCCATCATTTCACGGAAGTGGGGGATGCCTGTCAGCTGACTCCCTAGACATGGGTTTCCATTTGTAACCGGTGGGTTTTGCCCGTTGCCCTCTCTCTGTTGCATGTGTGACTGTTGCCCACAGCCTCGCCAAGCAGCGAGCTCTGCAGGACCCTTTTCCTCTCTGCCAGGCAGGGGGAAATGGTGTCTCAGTGTATTTTTAGTTTGCGTTTCTCTTCCTAGGCGTGAGTTTGAGCAGCTTATTCACACGTGTGAGAAACAAGCTCAATTTCATTTAACTGCTTTGCTGTTGGCAATTATTTTCAAAGTCTGTAGGGAAGGACCCGCTTTATTTTTATTTTCAATCTGTTGTAGACTGATATTTCTGTAAACTACAATAAAAAAGCATTATGAGCGAAGTGGAATAAAAACCCCAACGATACATAAAACACAAGCCCCAATTTTTTATTACTAATCTCACCAGATACAAAATTACTCATTCATTATACATGTTTTCAGTTTCCGAACCTGGTAACACAGAGTGAGACTGCTCTGCAGAACCTGCTCCATCCCTTTTCCCTGGATTCCTCCCCACTTGGGGATGGGAGCAGAGAGCCCAGAATTTATGTTTTGTGTTTCGCAGTCAGTACATGACAGGATGTTTCTGTTGCGTTAAAGTAGAAGATCTCTGATGGTGCAGAAGGCTGGGTTCCCAGGGGGAGGGATGTCCCATAAACACGTCGGGCAGTTCTCCCATGCCATGAGACGGCGGGGACACTGGTGTCCTGGTTTTTCACGATGAAGACCTTGAACTTGAACTAGAGAGAAAGGGTTGAGGGAGGAATGCTCGAAATCCCCCATTAGTCAACTTTGCAGAGTTGGCCTCTGACTTGGGCTTTGCCAGGATCCCATGCCACCCATGCTGCTTTTCTGGGAAATGGTGGGGAGGGTAATGTAGGTGCTTACGAGACCTGTCATCAAGGCGGCCTCATCTGTGGCTTCGCAGAACATTGGGTTGGGAATGAGGTTTTTGCTTGTAGCTCACCGAGGTCAGTGACCGGGCGTCACTGTTTCCTCCTCCTCCACCTTCTGCTGGATGACAGAGACAGGCCCAGTGCTGATTGTCCTGCTTTTGAGCTGAAATTTGATCTTGGCATGAGAACTCGGTTACGCTGCCTCTAGACACGTGGAGAGTTGTTTTACAAGCCAGAGCCCAGCTGCTCTGTACTGTCCCTTCCTTATGACTTGGGATCACTGTGTGTCCCAGGGTCATCTGTCTTCATTAACAGATGTTTTTGCATCTGGGTTATGATCATTTAATGAAGTCATGTCGAGGTTTTGTGCAGAGTTATTTCTCCCCACCCACTCTCTAGATGGCATGGAGATGACATGCTTCCACAGCGCAGAATGAGAATGCTTGTTAGCTGCCTTCTTGTGGATATCTGGCTCCCGTGGAAGCCGGAAAAGGAAGGGGAGGCAATGAGCACAGTGGAAGCAGGAAATGGGTTGTGGCGTCATGGTATTAAGGTTGCGGGCTCACAACTGACCTCTGCTTCATACTAACACTTGACCTTGGTGATTACTTCACCTGTTAACCTTCCTCTCACCTGTGAGATGGGGGTAGTGAGTCCCTGTTGGTGATTTATCGGGAGGGAGAGTGGGCCTGGCGACGGGTCTGCTGTCTAAGCAGGACGGGCATTCACAGCCACTCCGAGGTGGTGCGCCTGGCGGTTGGCTAGCGTGTGCCTGCCGGCAGCCCAGGAGGACATGCTGAGAAACAGCTGGCTCTCTGCCCAGTCGTACATCTGCAGCTGAGGAATTACTAAAATATGAATGAGAAGATCATCGTGCCTGGCTGTGGTCAGGAGCTCAGGCTCTGGAACGGAGTGGCCTAGCACTGAGACCTGGCCCGGCCTTTACGGGCTGAGTGAGCCTTGGCAGGCTCCCTCTGGTTGATGAGTAGAACGGGAATAACAAGTGTAATTGACTTTGGGTTGGTGGACGGGATTAAATGAATGCATAGATGTGGAGATCTCTTGAACCAGTAGCACATACTACTTACTCTTCCCATTTCCCAGGTTTCTTAATCACCAAACTTATTAAATGCCTTTTCCATGCCACGTGGTCTGCTAGGTCCTGGCAAGTCAGCCAGAGGGAATCCCTGCCCTCATGTTGCTCTAGTGTAGGGTTGGCTAGCATTAGGCTTTGTGAGCCATAAATTCGCACTTCTGCTGTTGTGAAAGTGGCTACAGTAACTGAATGAATGATAGTGGCCATGTTCCAATAAATCTTTATTTACAGAAACAGTCGGTGGGCCAGATTTGTCCCATGGACTCATCTGCCAACCCATGGTCCAGTGGGAAGACAGATGTTGAATAATCACAAATAAGTATGGGGTACAAATTATGGTAAGTGCCATGAAACTCATAGGATTCTGTGAGAGGGAAGGGTCAGGGAAGATAGCTTTGAAGAAGTGACATTGAAGCCAAATGATGAGGCAGAGCAGGAGGAGGAGAGGAGAGGGGGAGCCCTGTGAAGGGCCAGAGAACTAGCCACACTAGGTCTGAGCCAAGAGACTCAGAATGGCAACCTGCATTTCTGTCTTTTAAAGATACAATAGGTATTTTACAGCTTTCTTTGGATAAAAACATAATAGTGCTCTGGCCAGGTGACTTGGTTGGTGTGTTGTCTTGTATATCAAAAGGTTGTGGGTTCGATCCCGGGTCAGGGTGTATACAGAAACAACGATCGATGTTTCTCTCTCTCTCCCTTCCTCTTTCTGAAATCAGTAAAAACACATCCTCAGATGAGGATAAAAAAAATCCCCAAAACACAACAAACCAAACAAACAAATGAAAACATAGTAATTTTCCCCCTGATATATAATTCATGCCAGTCCTCTACCATCCTCCCCCCCCCCCCCCAATACTCCCGGCACTGAGATGAGCTGTGTTAATATATTAACATATTTTGTTCAGCATACCAACGATAGGCTCCTTTTCTCTCTGCTTATTGTGTTTGTTACCACGATCTATATTACATGACAGAAGTTAGAGCAGCAAGATTGCATGTTCATTATTCCATTATCCTATATAATAATAATATGCAAATCGACCAAACTGTGGAATGACCTGCTGAATGACCAGTCACTATGATGAGCAATGACCACCAGGGGGCAGACATTCAATGCAGGAGTGGCCCCCAGCCCACAGGTCCCAGGCCAGCCAAGGCAGTGCAAGATGCTCTGCTGATCACCCCGCAGAGGGAGGTGACCAACGGCAGTGGGCGGCCGGTGAGCAGGCGGTGCCAGGCTGGCCAAGTTGAGTGTGAGCAGGGGACCCCGATCACCCCACCATTTGCCCCACAGATCGACCCTGATCTCCGGCCAGGCCGAGGGACTCTACCCATGCACAATTTCGTGCACTGGGTCTCTAGTTAGGTATAAAATTATTTACTTTTTAGAGCTCATTTCTTCTTGATACAGTTTTCTCTTTCTCTTTCTGTTTTTTTTATTTATTTACTTATTTATTTTTTTAAACTTTATATTATTTTCTTTTTCTATTTGGCTCACAAGACAAAGATCTGCAGTTCTTGAAACCATTTTGAAAGAAATATTTGTTTTCCCCTTGATATGTTGTGTTTCTCCTGACTTTCAACCTCAGTTTTATGATTTATTTCACCAGGTTGTAGTATTCTGCGGGGATTTTACAGAAGAGGACATGTGTTCCTCATTCTAGAATGTTTTGAGGCATGCCTCAGTGGCGTGGGTCACCTGTAAAGTTGTGAGCCCTTTGAGTACGTCAATTCTTCGGACTTGCAGTTCTGTGGCTCCGGTCTTGCCTCCCTGGCAGTCAGTGTCGGGTAGTGGTTGGGAGCACACACGTTGGAGGCACACTGTGTGAATGTAAACCCACTCCTGCTACCTGAGAGCTGTGTGAGCTTGGATAGTTACTTGCCCTCCTTGTGTCTCAGTTTTCTTATCTTTATTTTATTTTTTAAATATATATTTTTTTGATTTCAGAAAGGAAGAGAAAAGGTGAGAGAGAGGGAAACATTTAGTGATGAGAGAGAATCACTGATCGGCTGCCTCCTGCATGCTCCCCACCAGGGATCAAGCTCACAACCTGGGCATGTGCCCTTGACCGGAATTGAACCTGAGACGCTTCAGTCTGCAGGCCAATGCTCTACCCACTGAGCCAAACCAGCTAGGGCAGTTTTCTTATTTTTAAAGTGAGGAGAAGAATGGCTCCCACCTCATAGGATGATTCGGAGGATGCACATGAATGAAACACACATAAAGTCTTAGAGCAGTGGCTGTACACAGTAATGCTATTTATGGATTATCTATTATGATTATTGCTAATTACATCTGGGAAATCAGTGTCCATAATTCCTTCATAACCATCCTGAATTCAGGCCAGTAGCTTCTGACTCATCCTGAGTTTGTGGCCTGCATTAGTTCATCTTTGCTTTACTTTCTCTGTAAAGCTGCAGGAATGAACTTTTTCTTTTTTTTTTTTTATAGAGAGGAAGGGAGAGGGAGAGAGAGCCAGAAACGTCGATGAGAGAGAAACATCGACCAGCCGCCTCCTGCACATCCCCCACCGGGGATGTGCCCGCAACCAACGTACATGCCCCTGACTGGAATCGAACCCGGGACCCCTCAGTCTGCAGACCAACGCTCTACCACTGAGCCAAACTGGTTTCGGCAGGAATGAACTTTTGTTACCAGAAGTCTGAGAATACTATTCCTTTTGAAAACTAGTCTTAAAAAAAAAAAAAAAAAAAAATATATATATATATATATATATATATATATATATATATATATATATATATATATTAATTGATTTCAGAGAGGAAGGGAGAAAGAGAAACATCAATGATGCAAAAGAATCATTGATGGGCCCCCTCCTGCATACATCATATTTGAGGACTGAGCCCGCAACCAGGACATATGCCTTGACCAGGAATTGAGGAGTGACCTCCTGGTTCATAGGTCCATGTTCAACCACAGAGTTTTCTTTCATCTGTGAAATGATCTTCAGGGACCCCGCCTGGTCTCTGGGTTTGGTTTGGGCTCCCCATATGACAGACAACACTGTCATCATATGGGGAGCCCAGTTTTTGTAGACCTTGCAGTGTCATATCCTCCCTCTGGGGAAGGGTCTGTCTCACTTTTTCACCCCTAAGGAAGACATTCTAACGTCTTTTTCTCATAAATGGCTTTTAAAATTGCTTTATCCTGGCCAGGTGGCTCAGTTGGTTGGAGTGCAGTCCCATACTCAAAAAGGTTGCGGGTTTGATAACCTAGGTTTCAGGGCACGTGCAGGAGGCAGCTAATCAATGTTTCTCACATGGATGTTTCTCTGTCTCTTTCTCTCCTCCTTTCTAAAATCAACAAAAACTTATCCTTGGGTGAGGATAAAAACATTGCTTTGCAAAGAAATGCCTTTCTATACCCATCTCATGCATTTATGATTCATCCTTCCTGAGTTGTTGTTTGTTTGTGTTTTTGTAGCACCCCCAGGCAGCCGCAGAATTGCTTTCAGAAGTGCTTTGAAGAGCCAGCATTGCCGTCTTCTTGTTGGAACTTGTCCCAGCCCAGATTCTATTTTTAATAAAGTGTGGTGCATTGTTTTTCAAAGGTTAACAGATTTTTTTATTGATGGAAATAAGAATTCTGTTACTTAGACTCGAACACCCTGTGATTTACTGCCATAGATGGTCTTTTGTTCAGCATCTGGTCATGTAACAGTTATTTTCAATGTCTCTCATTTGCCTTTTGTGTCATGGTGCTGGGTGCTAGCAGTGGAAGGTCAGCTCTTGGATTTATAATGCATCTTACAATTTACATCATCCCTGTTTTTCTTGATTCTCTCTGCCACCCCGAGCAGGTAGGCAGGCTGGATATCAGCAACCAGGCCTCAGTTAAGAAACGAAGGACAAGAGAGAAAGTGACGGAAATCAAAGGCAAATTCATACTGGGGAGAAAAAGGAAAAGGCCAGGTCAGCTCTGAGGTGTTTGCGGTGGGCCTTAGATAGCTGGTCTGTAGGATATTACTTTGCTAACTTTTTATTAAAATTTTCATGACAAAAATAAAGTATCCTCATAGTAAAAATGCAAACAGTTGAGAAAAGAAAAAGGCCTGTGCCCCGCCAGTATGGCTCAGTGGTTGAGTGTTGACCTATAAATCAAGAGGTCACAGTTCGATTTTCAATCAGGGTACGTGCCTGGGTTGTGGGCTTGATTTGGGCAGGAGGGCAGCTGATTAATGGTTCTCTCTCATCATTGATGTTTCTATCTTTCTCTCCCTTCCTCTCTGAAATCAATAAAAACTTATTTAAAAAATAATTATATAAATAACAATTGGAATAAATACTATAAGGAAGACATGCAAGATGCTACCAGTAGGTAATAGGGTGTGTGTGTGTGTGTGTGTATGTGTGTGTGTGTGTGTGTGTGTGTGTGTGGAGGGTGCATTAGTTTCCTATTGCTGCTGTAAAAAATTACCACAAACTTTGTAGCTTAAAATAAAACAGATTGGTTTTCTTAGCTCTGGAGGTCAGAAGGGTTGCACACCTTCCCCAGGCTCCAGGAGAGAATGTGTTTTCTTGTCTTCCGGTTCTAGGGGCTGCCTGCATTCCTTGGCTCATGGTCCCTTCCTCCATCTTCAGGGCCAGCAGTGTAATATCTTCATCTCTCTCTCTGAACTCTGCCTCAGATGTCACATCTCCTCACTGACTGATGCTCTTGCCTACCTCTTACAAGGACCTTTGTCCTACCTCTCACAATGCCACACACATGACCCAGGGTAATCTCCCCATCTCTAGATCCTTATGTTAATCATACCTGCAAAGACCCCTTTGCCATGCAAGGTAACATAATCACAGGTTCCAGGGATTAGGGTGTGGATATTTTTGAGGGGCCATGATTCTGTCTGTTACAGGTTAGGCGACCCAAATCTAGGATTGATCAGGGAAGAACTCCAGAGGATGATAGGCTGAGGAAGCAGGGAAGAGCCGCAGGTGATGGGTGGCAGGGAACTGGAGATATTTGAGGGACAGCACGAAGACCATTGTGACAGGCCCAGTGTAGGAGCCAGTGACGGCCAGTGGTTAAAATCACTGGAGGGTTTAAAGGCAGATTTGTATTTAAAAGCCTTTTTGCTGCTGTGTTGACAGCGAGGTTAGAGGTGAGTAAAGTGGATGTTGGAGGCCACTTAGGAAGCTGTTGTAATTCAGAGGAGAGATGCTGGAAGCCTGGTCTCGCTGGTGGCGGGAGAACAAAAGGAAGCCAGCGGACTTGGGAGACTTAAGGGGAGTGAATCAATGACAGTGTGATGGATGGGTGCAGAGTGCAGAGGGGGATGTCAGGCACGACCCCAAGGTCTCTAGCCAGGAGGAGGGTGGCATTGTCATTTACTAAGTGGGGAAACACCAGGAAAAGATTGGAATTAGGGGGAAGGAAAAATGCAAGCTTTCGTTTTGGATAGATTGATTTTGACTGCTTGTGAGATAAGCAAGTGGAAATGTCAGTATTCATCCAGTCTGAATGAGTTTAGAAGTGAGGTTTCTGGAATGGAGGTATAGAGTTGGAAATGGTTGGCAGTTGGCCGCTGAGTGAAGCTATGGAGATGGTTAATGCCTGGACCCCACTGGGAGGCTTGGGGAGAGGGAGGAGCGCCTTGGACAAGCTTGGAGAAAGCCAACAGCTAAAGGCACCCCCTGGAGTGACACTGTGTGGAGTTCATCAGGCATGGAGTCAGGATAGAGTCCAGAAGGGGCTGTTTTGAAGGGAGATGTGGAGGTGAGGAAGTAGAGACAAGTCCTAAAGTATAGTATGGACAACTTCAAATATATACGCGTTTCCCCGAAAATAAGACATCCTCCGAAAATAAGACCTACTTACAGGTTTCCTTCTGAGTGAAATATAAGGCAACCCTTGAAAATAAGCGCCCCCCCCACCCCCCCACCCCCCCCCCCCCCCCCCCCGCCAGGCACTGTCTCAGAATGCTATTGCTAAACATGAGAGATTTGGTCCGCTGATTCTGAAAGAAATGGAGTCACAAGAAATTCACCAGGAAATTCAGGAATTGGATTGTTATGATGATATTCCAGAAGATGATGACATAATTGTCACTGAATAAATGAGTAAATTCTTGATACTGTAGGATTCAGTTTGTCTGGTTTGTGTTGACAACTACCGTACTAAGGTACTGTATACAGGTAATAAATTTCCTTTATTTTCATTTAACAATAAATGTGTACTGTATTCTTCATGGAAAAATAAGACATCCCCTGAAAATAAGATTTAGCGCATCTTTGGGAGCAAAAATTAATATAAGACACTGTCTTATTTTCAGGAAAACAGGGTAGTATTAGTTTCCTATTGCTGCTGTAACAAATACCATTAGCTTCATCCCATAAACTACAAATTTATTATCCCACAGTTCTGGAGGTCAGAAATCTGAGTGGGTCTCCCTGAGCAAAATGAAGGAGGTGCATGGCCGTGTGCTTCCCGGGACTGCCTGCGTGTGCTTCCCGGGACTGCCTGCATGTGCTTCCCGGGACTGCCTGCGTGTGCTTCCTGGGACTGCCTGCGTGTGCTTCCCGGGACTGCCTGCGTGTGCTTCCCGGGACTGCCTGCGTGCCGTAGCCCCCTTCCTCCAGCTTCAGAATTAGCAAAGGCGGTTAGCCCTTCACACACTGCACCACTCCTATCTATTCTGTTACTGTCCCCCAACTTTTAAGGATGCTTGGGAGGACATAGATAACCCAGGACTTCTCCCCTATTTCAACGTCAGTTGATTAGCAAATGGAGCCCATCAATAACCTAAATTTCCCTTTGCCTTGGAGGGTCATATCTGCACAAGTTCTGGGGATTAGGACATGGACCTCTTTGGAAGACCATTATTCTGCCTGTTTACATCTATGTAAAAGTATAAACAGAACAGTATATTGAGTCCCAGCTGCTTATCACTCAGCTTCAACGACACAGTTTTACCTCCATCCCTGACCTCCCACTTCGCCATTGGATCATTTGAAGCAAACCTTA
Organism: Pipistrellus kuhlii; assembly: GCF_014108245.1. Classification (NCBI taxonomy): domain Eukaryota; kingdom Metazoa; phylum Chordata; class Mammalia; order Chiroptera; family Vespertilionidae; genus Pipistrellus; species Pipistrellus kuhlii. Next base: position 170,579,649 of record NW_023425404.1, read on the forward strand.
GAAACCATCTGATTCAGTTGTCAGTGTTTGAGAACAGATAGCTATGGAGAGGTGAGAGAAAGGGTGGGACTTGGGGGAGATGTGTGGAAGAGAAGGTATGGATTTTTAATAGGAGAGACACTTAAGCATGTTCAGTTCTGATAGGAAGGATTTAGTAGTAGAGGAGAGATTGGTCTCAGACAGAAGGGAGATCTCTGTCATTAACGGGAGGCACACAGGTTTGAAGGTTTGGGAGTGCAGAATTAAAGGAGCTCTCTGCTGGTTTAAAAAAGCTTCTTTTCTGTTTAGTGGGAGGCCAGTGAGAAGGGCAGAGGGGATGTTGACATTCTCAGGGGCTTGAAGGAAGTTGGAAACTGTCATTGTGGAGTAGAGACTGTGTGCACTGGAGACCGTTGCTGGGAGGTGGGGTGTGTACAGGGCCACTTGAATTTGGTGAATCCTGGAGAATCCAGTGAGCTGGGTGTGTGACTTTGTACATTGTCTGAATGTATATTAGACAAGGTGGATAATTTGGTTCTTACTGTGGTGTTTTTTTTTTTTGCCAGGTGGTGTGGCCACAGCACAGGGTAAAGCTGTTTATAAGACAGTTGAAATCATGATCATGGTCCCTCAGCTGAGTGAGAAAGTAGAGGAGTAAGTGGTTCTGGTGCGACGTGTGTACTAGTAGCTGGGAGGGGAGGGCTTTAGGAAGTCAGCTGGTGGAGCCGAGCTGGTGGGTTTTAGGGGTCCCCGGATCTGGGCAATCTGTGGGAGTGGGAGCTGAACGGGAGTGGAATGGAAGAGAGCAGGAAAGAGGACATCCAGTTGGTGAGAGAGCAGGGTTTGGGGAGACTCCTCCACATGGGTATGGGGACCTCCCAGGATGCTGGCAGGAGATGGGGTGCAAAGGTAAGCCTTCTGTGAATGGGGGTGAACCAAGAAGAGGAGAAAGGAAGGAGTTTGCACAGTGCTGGAAAGCACAGGCAGCAGGAGGGCAGATGTTTTGACCTGATGTTTTTCTTAAACATTGCCCTGGTCACTGTCCTTAGTGTGCGCCATCACCCTCCCTCCTCCTCGTCCCCCTCTGATGGGAGAGTATTAACACACTGCGGGCGGATCAGGAGATTTTTGTGTTTTCATATTACACAGTGTTTTACATAAATGTTAAAGGCACGCCTTAAAATTAAATAGCCATTGCATTTTGAAGTTATTTATTATATGTTCTTAGAAGCTAATATCTTTTTGAAGTATGGTACTTTGTTTTTTGTACTCATTCAGTAGAAACTTATCTGGCCACTGGGTAAAGCTAGCAATAAAACTACTGGTGTGCAATGTGTTAAGATAGTTAGAAAAAAGCAGACTCAATCCAATAATCCCCAAAGAGCAAAAATCAAGGGTTAACTCGAATAATATATGGCTAGCTCCTAAAGAAAGATTTAATGAGATCTGTCTCCATGTGCTATACTTGTATATCTGACATTCCTTCTGGGCTCTAAGCCACGTCTACTCATGTTGCTTCAAAGCAGCTGTGGGTGTATTTAAAATACATTGATTTATGATTGAGATGTAGCTTTATTAAAAATTTTAGTGATTTTTGTCTATTCTATAAAATCTTGCTGTAATATAAGTATCTATACTAATAAAAGGGTAATATGCTAATTAGACCTGGTTGACTGGACATCTTCCGGACGTCGAACCTTCTGGAAGTTCCCAGCCACAAAGCCACGGTGGTGGGGGCCGAGGCAGAGGCTGTTAGGGGTAATCAGGCTGGTAAGGGAGCAAGAACTTAGGAGCGATCAGGCTGGTAGGGGAGCAAGCAGTTAAGGGAGATAAGGCTGGCAAGGGAGGGCAGTTGGGGGTGATCAGGCTAGCAGGGGAACGGTTAGGGGGCAATCATGCAGGCAGGCCAGCGGTTAGGAGCCAGAGGTCCCGAATTTGGAGAAGGATGTCCCAGATTGGAGAGGGTGCAGGCTGGGCTGAGGGACACCTCCCTTCCCCCATGCATGAATTTCATGCACCGGACCTCTATGGCCAGTAGCTAGGACATGCACTGACCACCAGTAGTGGGCAGACACTCAATGCAGGAGCAGAAACCACAGGCATGGAAACATGGGACAGACTGATGAATCTCTGAGGGAAGAGGGGAGGGAGGAGGGCTGGAGAGATTAACCAAAGATCTTATATGCATCCTAGGGGCCCGGTGCATTCCTAAACCAGTGGGGTCCCTACGCCTGGCCTGCCTGGCCTGCCTGGCCTATGGGGATCGGGCCGAAACCAGCTCTCCGACATCCCCTGAGGGTTCCCAGATTGTAAGAGGGCCTCTAGTTATTTTATAAGTATTATTTTAAAAATCTAGCCTTGTGTTTGGGTTGCATTATTGGGAAGGCAGCAAAACCCCTGCATGTGCTCATGCGCATGCACACACAGCAGTAGTGAAACTGCTGTGCACACAGATGACCAGAGAATTCCATCTCAGTTGAAGGGACGGGAATGTGGATCCTGGAGCAGCATGTGAACCTGAAAACAAGGGAAAACAATGTTATGACAAGGGGTTGGAATGTGCTATTTCTGCTGCTCTTCTCTTTGCCTAGAATTGGGTTATTTTGCATTTAATGGTGTTCATTTATTTTTAAATATATTTTATTGATTTTTTTACAGAGAAGAAGGGAGAGGGATAGAGTTAGAAACACCGATGAGAGAGAAACATCAATCAGCTGCCTCCTGCACACCCCCCAACTGGGGATGTGCCCGCAACCAAGGTACATGCCCTTGACTGAATTGAACCTGGGACCTTTCAGTCCACAGGCCAATACGGTTAGGGCTAATGGTGTTTATTGACATGTGACCATTTTGACTGGTTTTCAGCCCACTTTTTGACCATTTCTTCCTATGACAGGAAGTGATAATTATATTAGTCCAGAATAAGTAGCAGCAGCAGGTTTACTTTTTAAATAAAACATAAGTCTCTTTTTCTTTTCCTTTTTAAAATACCTACCTCCTCAGTCTGAGATTCTGTGAACCCAGGGCCTCATGACAGCCTGAGAACATGAGAAGGCTGTAGGATGGAACCGCCGTGCTCAGGGAGCTGACCTGCCCACCACCCTCAAACTCCTCACCTCGTGGCACTGAGCTTTGCTCATGTTTCTCCCAGCACTCACCCAGGCCCTGGGGGAATGATAACTAAGTGGTGATGCTGGTGCCCCCTGGCGCTTAGTGGGGCTCAGTAAATGGTGGTGTTTAGTAATGGGATTGCTCTGCATAGCATTTGGTTAAGATCTCGGGCTCCTAAATCTGACTTCCATTTCAAGTCCCAGCTCTGCCACTGTGGTCCTCTGATAGGTTTTTAACCCTTCTGAGCTATGTGTCTCCGTCTGTTAAATGCAGATTATGGTAGTACGTATAGGATTGTTGTGAGAATAAATAGCGCAATCTCTGGCACATGTTGGGAGTTCCCAGGAACTATTACTGTCATCGGTTGGAGAGTTGGTTGGGTTCATGAGCTTACCAATTGGATGCATTTGGGAATTGTTAGTTTTTAAATTGTATTCCTCCATTATCCACAATATCCCTTGGACATTTCACTTTTTCAGTCAGGCCTTCCCTGGCCTCCCTATTTAAAGCTGCAGCAGTCCACCTTCTACCGCCCACTCCACCATGCCTCTCCTTCACCCCATCCTCCCTGGCCCCCTACCCTCGTTTCCTACTTGTTTTTCTCCACTGCGCTTACCACCTCTGTCCAGTGTATTTGCTTCTCCTGTCTTCATTCACTGAAATGTGAGCTGCATGAGAGCGTGCACCCATGTCCACTTTGCTCACTGTTCCGTTGTGAGAGCCTAGAATGGTGCTAATCTGTGGGTATGTGGTACATCTAGCAGAATGAAGGCATTGACTTTGAAAGTGATGGTGTGATTCTGTACACCACTAAAGATTATTAAAGCGGCTGACACTATCTGAGCCTAGAATATTCTATTCAGCAGCTCTTTATTTTTTTATTTTTATTTATTTATTTTAAAAAAATATATTTTATTGATTTTGTACAGAGAGGAAGGGAGAGAGATAGAGAGTTAGAAACATCGATGAGAGAGAGTCATCGATCAGCTGCCTCTTGCACACCCCCTACTGGGGATGTGCTCGCAACCAAGGTACATGCCCTTGACCAGAATCGAACCCGGGACCTTTCAGTCCCCAAGTCGATGCTCTATCCATTGAGCCAAGCCAGTTTTGGCTATTTTTATTTTTTAAATCCTGCTGGTTTTCTGCCAATGGATCAGGTCCATATACCATTATATTTATTTGTTTTTAAAAATATATTTTATTAATTTTTTTACAGAGAGGAAGAAAGAGAGAGAGAGAGCTAGAAACGTCGATGAGAGAGAAACATCGACCAGCTGCCTCTTGCACACCCCCTGCCGAGGATGTGCCCGCAACCAATGTACATGCCCTTGACCGGAATCGAACCTGCGACCTTTCAGTCCACAGACCGATGCTCTACCACTGAGCCAAACCAGTTTCGGCTATTCAACAGCCCTTTAAAAAAATGTTTTTATTGATTTAGAGCACATGTGTCAAACACAAGGCCCGCGGGCCAAATCCGTCCTGCCAGGCCTTGCAACGTGGCCCGCACCGCGCTGTCATCACTGCACTCCGCTGCGTTTCCATCACAGTGACAGTTTATGACTGTTCAGTAAACCATTCGGCCTGCGATTTAGGCTGGATTTTAGATTTTGGCCCCTTCTCTGATTGAGTTCGACACCCCTAATTTAGAGGAAGGGAGGGGAAGTTAGAAATATCAATGATAAGAGAGAGAATCATCATTCGGCTGTCCTCTGGGGTCGAGCCCACAACTCAGGCATGTGCCCAGACTGGGAATCGAACTGGGAATCGAACTGGTTCATGGGCTCGTCAACCACTGAGCTACACCAGCTGGGCTGTTCAGAAGCTCCTAGCGACAGTTTGCTCATTTGCTTGTCGCGAACCTCCTTTCTGAGTAGAAGATAATTGAAGTTGGGAGGAACAGATCTGAGGGACGATTAAGTTAGATGAGGAGAGGATTTACGGCAGCTTTACTTCTGACCCCTTTTCTTTCAGCATGAGCATCGAACACCAGGGCAACCAGGGGAGATGCTTGTCTCAAGTGGCCTCTCAAGTATCATTTTACCTTCTTGTTCTTGTACATGGAACAGAGCTCTCGTTCTTTCTCTCCTGTAGGGCACCAATGCCTCTGCTCTGGAAAAAGACATCGGCCCAGAGCAGTTTCCCATCAATGAGCACTACTTCGGATTGGTCAATGTAAGTATTTAAAAATGCATTATTACTTAATTTTTAATTTATCTTTTGTTGAAACTATTAAAATGTATTATTTTTCTCAAATATTTTAGAATACTTGAAGCAATTTCACTGCCATTTTCTTTTCTTTTTAAAAAATAATTTTTTTATTGTTGAAAGTATTACATATGACCTCCCCTTCCCCCCCTATTGACCCCCTCCAGCCCGCCCCCATAGCCTAGCCCCTCGCTCCAGGCCTTCAGCACCCTATTGTCTGTGTCCATGGGTTACACATATATGCATACAAGGCCTTTGGTTGATTATCTCCCACCCACCCGCCCCTGAATTCCCTCTAAGAGTCTGCACTCTGTTCTATGTGTCTGTGTCTCTGGATCCACTTCGTTCATCAGTTTATTTTGTTACTTAGATTTCACATAATGAGTGCAATTATGGAGTACTTGTTTTTCTCTGATTCTTTTTTTTTTTTTTTTTAATCCTCACCCCAGAGTGTGGATATTTTTTAGAGAGAATGGAATGGAGAGAAAGAGAGAGAGAGAGAGAGAGAGAGAAAGAGAGAGAGAGAGAGAGGGAGAGAGACACGCATTGATGTGAGAGATACACATGGATTGACACATGGATTAGTTGCTTCCTGCTCATGCCTAATTGGGGCCAGGTACTATGTTGAAGCTGCAACCAAGGTATGTTGTTTGCCCTTGACCAGGAATTGAACCTAAGTCCTTTTGGTCTGAGGGAAGACACTCTGAATACTGAGCAAACCAGCCAGGGTTTCACTGCCATTTTCATAAAAAATTTTTAGACAATTGTTCATGCTCTTTAGTTACCAGAAGTGGCAAATGTTGGGGAGGGAGAAATTTTTGAAAGTGTGAGTTATCTCAGAAAGAAGGGTTTAACTACCACACTATTGCATCAGGTTCTCATTTTTCCTACCTGTATTTTAAAGCAGGGGCGCCAACCTTTTGGACCACCGGTTGGTGACCGCTGTTTTAAAGGATTTCCATTGTACCCATACCTTTGAGAGGGGATTTTATTAACTCCTGTCCCAAAATCTGCTTTCACATGCTCCCCCTTTGCCCTCTGGATATATAGACTCCTCAGGTAGTCTTTGTTTCAGATACATCAGTACAATCAGAGTTTTAAAAGTGTTGCCATCTTTTTTTTTTTTTTTTTTTTTTTTTTTTTTTTTTTTACCACAGCATAGTATTCCATTGTGTAGATGTACCACAGAATTTTAATCCACTCATCTGCTGATGGGCACTTAGGCTGTTTCCAAATCTTAGCTATGGTAAATTGTGCTGTTATGAACATAGAGGTGCTTATATCCTTTCTGATTGGTGTTTCTGTTTTCTTTCTTTCTTTTTTTTTTTTTTTTTAAAGAATATATTTTATTGATTTTTCACAGAGAGGAAGGGAGAGGGATAGATAGCCAGAAACATCGATGAGAGAGAAACATTTATCAGCTGCCTCTTGCACACCCCCCACTGGAGATGTGCCCGCAACCAATGTACATGCCCTTGACCGGAATCAAACCTGGGATCCTTCAGTACATAGACCGAAGCTCTATCCACTGAGCCAAACCGGTTTTGACTGATGTTTCTGTTTTCTTGGGATATATTCCTAGGAGTGGGATTACTGGGTCAAATGGGAGTTCCATTTTTAGGTTTTTGAGGAAATGCTACACTATTCTCCACAGTGGCTGTACCAGTCTGAATTCCCACCAGCAGTGCATGAGGATTCCTTTTTCTCTGCAATGGACACAAGACACAGGGGGTGGGTAGGGGGGAGTGGGGTAGAGGGAGGTGTGCTGGGGGGGAGGGAGGTGAGGGAAGGTCAATGGGGGAGAAAAAAGGAAACCTATGTACTACTATTTGTAATACTTTAAACAATAAAATAAAATAAAAAATTAAAAAAAAAATGTTTCCAAGTCATCACCAGTAAGTGTTTAACAGAATAACTTGGTGGTGGTACCCGAAGCACGGACGGGGAGTGGGGGGCCAGTATATCTCAGAATTCCTTGTCTTCATTTCGTCTGTGCTCAGCACTGCTCCCTTGTTTGTGGCCAGACTTACATGCTCTGCTTCCTGGATGAGCTGATTATGACCAAGTGGTAAGGCAGCATCACCCACCACCCTCCTCGTGCGCTTCCCTCTGCGGTGGGGCTTTAAGTGACATCCCCTGTTAGTTCACAAGCACCCGGTTTTCTGGAACAACTGCTCCGAGCACAGTCAGTACCAGGTGGGATAGGTAGTAATTCCCATGGAGGAGGCTGGACGTACTCTCTGGAAGTGAATGCTGCCTATGATTATAATGGAAAGAATGGATATTGGCTTCAGCGTAATACAGGCCCAAGTCTGAGCTCTGCCTACGCCTTTCGCTAGCTGTCTGATCTTGGGCAAGTCATGTGACCTCTCTGAGCCTCCTTCCCCATCTGTACGGTGGAAACCAGTCATTTTACCCCTTGGTTTATAGTGGAAGGGCCCATCAGAGCTCCTGTTGAAGGCTTGACTGGAGGCTGCGGTGCATTGTGGACACCTGGTGAACGTCAGCTCCTTCTCTTCTCCAGGACTTGTCCGTTGGATGAGACCAAGTGTGATAAGGGTATTTGGGTAAAGACAACCCATTGTGTAAAGAGAAAAGAATGGAAGGAGGAAGTACTGGGATAGAGGGCATTGTGTTGACGAAATGCTGACTTCTCATTTTAATACAATTTATTGTTTAGCCATTGTGCATGGGCCTCTGCTTATGCTCTCTGAAGATATCCGAGTGGTGGAATTCTGCCTGGCTAAGGAAAATACAAGTGCAGGCTATGGGGAAGAAAGAAGTAAGGCCTAGGTTGTGGGAGCATGTGAGACCTAAATTCATTAATAGCTTTATGTTCACTTTGAAAGGTAATTCATGGATAGTCCAGCTTTTCTTTAAAAAGAGGTTTGTCTCACTCTGGCTGGTGCGCTCCGTGGTTAGAGAATCGGCCTGTGCACCAGAGGGTCACAGGTTTGATTCCGGTTAAGGGCATGCACCTGGGTTTGCAGGTTCCATCCCTGGCCTGGTCCGGGTGCATGTGGGAGGCAACCAACTGGTGTGTCTTTCTCACGGTGATATTTCATTCTCCATCCTCTCTCTCTCCCCCTCTCATATCCCTCTCCACTCCTTTCCACTCTCTAAAACTCAATGGGAAAAATTTCCTTGAGAGGATTAACAACAAAAAGAGAGAGAGAGAGGGAAGGAGAGAGTGAGAGAGAGAGAGGGAAGGAGAAAGGGAGACAGAGAGAGAGGTTTGCCTCCTATTACATAATTGTGTCCAAGTGGATTAAAATATGTAAAAATAGGAGCTGTTCTATCTTAGCATGTGTAGAAATGTCACTGTAAGCATGGCGGGGCATCTGTCTGGCTGCTGGGTAAACGGCACACAAGCCAACAGCCAGTCCTGGGAAGATGCTCGTGTTATTTCAGTCTTACACAGCATTTTGCTCTCAGTGGTTTTAATCTTATTTCCTTAGTTTTTTCCCTTTTCATTATACGTGTAGGAAAAAGTCTGAAGTGATGTCTTTGCTGTGCGCTTACAGAGTTGGTTTTCCAGTCTGTAAAGCCAGTGAGATGAGGACTTTTTCCCTCTTTAGCCATCATCTGAGTGTCTGTGGGTTTGAAAGGCACCACATCCTCCTGCGGGGCCCGATCTGATGCAGGAGACAGGAGCCGAGGGCTGTGGTATCGCATCTGGGCAGAAACGAGAGCGAGGGTAACTCAGGAGTTACGAGGGAGGGGGCACCTGCTTGCCTCCGGGGCTCTGGAGGAAGCGAGGAAATGTGGTCTGAAGCCAGTGGGCAGGCTGCTAGAATCTTGAGAGAGAAAGACTGAATTCAATCCCATTCAGTTAAGGCTGTTTCATCTGAGCAAGGGGTTCCTAGTGCCCGGGTTTCTTTGTGTTCGGGGTTTTATTTTTGCTGTCAGAGGAGTTTTGATGTGCTGCAGTGTAGTATCTCTTATGTATGTATGTATGTATTTAATTATTTAAAAACATCAATTTTATTTTCCCTTTTTTTAAATTTATTATTTATTTATTTATTTATTTATTTATTTATTTTTTAGTATCTCTTATTTAGCCAGCTGCCTTTCTGGGTCTCTGTATTATGTCAAGTGTTATTATTTTCTGTTTTTTTTGTTTTGTTTTTGTTTTGTTTTTTAAGCACCAGGAGGTCTCATTAGAGTTTTTTTTTTTTTTTTTTTTTTTTTTTTTTTTTTAATCCAGGCAGAGTGCTTCTTGCCTTTTTAGAGATGCTGATGGGCTAGAGAGGCAGCAGGCTGTGTAGACTGTTCATTCCCTGCTGGCCAGCTGGTCACCGGTGGTGACTCGTTTTCTGAAATGGCGAGCAGCACTCTGATGCAGGGACTGCCGGCCGGTTGGTTCCTGGAGGGTGGCCTTCTCCCTCTCCCGACCCCTCCCAGAGGTGGTGTGTCCTGGGCCGTGATCTGAACCAGACCTGTTGTCCTTTGGCAGTTCGGCAACACGTGCTACTGTAACTCTGTGCTCCAGGCCTTGTACTTCTGCCGGCCGTTCCGTGAGAATGTGCTGGCATACAAGGCCCAGCAAAAAAAGAAGGAAAACTTGCTGACGTGCCTGGCAGACCTTTTCCACAGCATTGCCACGCAGAAGAAGAAGGTTGGCGTGATCCCACCAAAGAAGTTCATTTCGAGGCTGAGAAAAGAGAATGGTGAGTAGTGAGGGCATGAATGTGTGTTGAGTCTGAAGTAAGGAGAATGGACAGTTAGTTCTGTGCATCCTCAGAACGGATCCTTCAGTCTCCCCAGGGGGAAATAGTATTTAAAAATACGGTTTTTTAAAGAAGATATATTTCTTCTTTCCTACCTAGTATACATAAAACAAAACTAGATTAAAAATATGCTTTAAAAATTCAGATTTGTCATTTCACTTTGGAATGGTCTTTTTATTTGTTTCACATTTGTAAGGTCTGATCATTGTAAGAGGAAAATTTGCCCAAGACATCCTTCTAAGCAGGACACTGATTGGAAGAAATAGATTGATGCACTAATTGAATGAAATAGTACTATCTTATAAACTTATTATAAGTGATTAAAGTAAATGCATATTACCTAATCAGGGCCTCTCCTATTTAAAAAATAATACCTGTCATTTTTATTTACCTGAGACAAAGGGTATTAAATTGGTATCTTTATATGATAAAAATGTCCTGCTGTCGCCTGATTTTTTTCTGCTTTTTCTGTCATTTTGGGAAGACGGGCGAGTGGTGGTAGACACTAGGTTATTCCAGAAGTTTTGTGTTAGTACTTTTTATGACTGTGGAAATATTTGATATGGCAATTTGTGTTTGTCCTAGATTTCAGCCTTACTCCAACAGATTTGCAGAGTTAATCAGATGTTTGTTTTATAAAGTCTCGTTCAATTTGATTGCTGCCTCTTAAAGGTGTTGCAGTTTCTATGCACCAGAATAAAAGTAGCCTGAGAAGGAAGCAGAGCCCGCCTGAGTCTTGTGAACATGATTAATAATGAAGTCTCACAGCTGCACTCATCTCTAGATTGTTTGTCTGTACGGCAGGGACCAGCAATTGGCTGCTGGAAGCATTTGTGTTTGGTTTCAGACACTATCAGGTAGACACATTCTCACATGCATCTCTCGTCTCCCGTATGGGCTCGATGAAGCTGCTTCCAGGCTGGTCCAGGGTTCAGTGTAATCTTTGGGGAGAGACTCCGGTTGCTCTGAATAAATTACAGAATGAATAACTGATCATTGGTGGTCACATCATATTAAATATTGATATATATTTTAAAAAAATATATTTTGTTGATTTTTTTACAGAGAGGAAGAGAGAGGGATAGAGAGTTAGAAACATCAATGAGAGAGAATCATCCATCAGCTGCCTCTTGCACACTCCCTACTGAGGATGTGCCTGCAACCAAGATATATGTCCGTGACCGGAATCGAACCTGGGACCCTTCGGTCCGCAGGCTGATGCTCTATCCACTGAGTCAAACCAGTTCCGGCTAAATATTGATATTTTATCAGGGAACTTATCAAGTAATTTCTACTATTTTTTTGTAAAGAAATTTTGCTAGCTTTTTATTTACACGATGACTTTAAGGAAATATATGAAATTCAGTTCTTGGTGGGCAGAAAAAATTAACACGACCAAAAATTCTTTTCAAACTTACCTAATGAAGTTGCCAAATAGAGATGAATACATTGCATACTTGTTCCCCCTTTCAATATAAAAACTGAAGTGTCGCCTGTAAAATTGAGCGTTTTTGTTTGCTTTTTAAGGACCAGAGACTGAAATAATGGCCCTCTCTTTTCCAGATCTCTTTGATAACTACATGCAGCAGGATGCTCACGAATTTTTAAATTATTTGCTAAACACTATTGCGGACATCCTGCAGGAAGAGAAGAAACAGGAGAAACAAAATGGGAAATTAAAAAATGGCAACATGAATGAACCTGCAGAGAACAATAAACCAGAACTCACTTGGGTCCATGAGATTTTTCAGGGAACGCTCACCAATGAAACTCGATGCTTGAACTGTGAAACTGTAAGCATTGGTTGGTTTCGCATGTAATAATGCTTGTATTTGTAGAGGCCAGGTTGCGTGTGAGTGCAATGTGGTATCATAGTATCAACATTTGTCTTTAGTACATGCAGACACTTCTACTTATGTATATGAACCTCAGGTGCAAACTTTTGCAAGCATGTCTCCATCTAAGATGTCTCAACTGGCTAACGTAGAGTGACTAGGGCACTCTTAACAACTGGGTTGCTTTGCATCCTGGGCAAATTTTAGGGCCCACAGATTAAACTGTTGTACTGGTTATCTTGAAAAGATTTTGGTTGCAAGGAGGTCATGTGTGACTTAGACAATCTCTCTGACTTGAAGGAAATCAGCTGTGTAATATGGTGAACTTGAGGTCAGGAGACTTCTCCAAGTCCCTTACATTGCAGTTGTGAGGGCCGGGTGAGCTTAGTGCTTGGATGAGCTTGGCACATGGTATGTAGGCACTTGGTGTTAGTTGGATCTGAAGCTGTGATCTCCAGAATATGATTCAGGATGTTACGTTTGCTTGGTATACTTGATTTAAGTCTGTATGTGGCGCAAAATATGGTAGGTAGAACCCAGCTCTACAGCCAGGCGGCCAAGTTGAATGTTGGCTCAGCCACTCGGTAGCTGTGAGGCCCTGTGCAAATTATTCCACCTCTCTGGCTTCTCTCCTCATCTGTAAATTGGGGATGTTGACAGTGCCTATCTCATAGGGTTGCTGGAGGATTAAGTGAGTTAACATTTGTAAAACACTTGGAACCATGCTTGGCACATAGGAAGTATGCAAAAAATGTTAGATATTATAATAATTACTAATAGTGTAGGAAGTCTATGGGTTCCTTAGGGACCTTCGAGTTTCTTGACATTGCATGAAAAATTCTGTACGATTGTGCATTTTCTCTGAGAGAGAGTAGCTTTTATCAGATTTTGTAAAGGGGCTGTAACCCTTGCCAAAACATTTCTACACAAAAGTAGTCAAGAATGTGGATTTAAAAGGAATACTCTTTGTTTTTTCTGACAGTCTTTCTGTCCTTTTAAACAATTTTGGAATTAACATTCTGATTTGTTCATTGTAAAAAAAAAGAAAGAAAGAAAGAAAGAAAGAAAGAAAACATAGCTAAACAAAAAGAGACTAAAGATTACAAATAATCTCCCTACTCAGAGATGCCCACATTAGCCAGAGGTAACAATGGAACATTTTTAAATATATCCTGCCAGAACATTTTCTACACATATTTATCTATCTAGATATCTATGTTTCTTCCCTTTCTCCTTTCGTTCCTTTGTATTCTACATTCCAGTAAAACTCATATGGATACAGCATTAGAATAGTATAATAATCCCATGTGTGTATCTCTTGGGATCAGTGATTGTTAACACATTGGCCCAATTTATCTTGTTCATCTCTAATTCCATTTACCCTCCCTCGTCATCTAACTGGTCTATTTTTAAGCAAATTTCAGATAACATATCATTTTACTTGTAGTTTCTTCATTACTTTGTTCTGTATCTCCAAAAGGAAAGAAATCTTTTTATTTTAAACGTAAGTACAATTACTTTTAAAAATAATTTCTTTAAACTATTATTCACTCAGTTGCTCTAGAACTTTTTTATTTCATGTATATTTTTTAGCAGTTGCTTAATTCAAATCAGGATTCATACATGGTCCACACATTGCACTTGGTCAGTCTCTGTCTTAATTTATAGGTACCCCACCCCCCATTTTTTTCCTTTCTGTTTATTTGTTGAAGAAATCAGGTTATTTGTCCCGTAGAATTTTCCACATTCTGGAAACATCTGTGGTGGTGTTTAAAATGCTTAGTAAATGGCAGTATGTTTTTATTATCCTACTCTTTGTTTTTATTTAACACACCTATTTTATATTTCGTTTTCTCTCTTGCCTGCTTTTGGATCAATGAAATGGTTTAATTTTTTTTTAAATCTTTGAAATAAACACATTATTAAATTCATCTTCCAGTGTCTGGATTTTCAGGAAGGCTCAGCTGGGAGGCTCAGTTTTACTTGTAATTTCTTTGTTGTCTTTGAACAGGTCTGTTATTTCTGCAGGGTTACCATAGAGGAGAAACCTGAGCCCAAAGATTTCTCCAAAGATTTTGGATGATCCTGTGGAGTTTGTGATAGTGGGATCCCGGCCATTTATAGTTGGTTTGTGGGAGTGAAGGAGAGTGTGGGGATGACTTTCTGGGGCATTCAGATGGATTCTTACATTTATTCCGACCTGAAATGAGTACTAGATGATTTGAGGTGAGTGGTTTCCCCCTGGATTTCCTGGGATAATCACCCCCATTTCTTAGGTGCTTTCACAGAACAGGATCCCAGGAGTCATCTAATCCTTCCTCGCCCTGGGCCCCAGTCCCTCCTGTGTCGTCCTAGCCAGTTGGTCATCCGCTGGACCCTGTCCAGAGACAGGGAACTCAATCTCCTGAGGAGATGCATTCCATTTTTAGAAAGCTCTAATTGTTAGAAAGCTCTGTACTTTCTAAGAAAATACATAACCTGCAGGCAGGCTTTTTTTTTTTTTTACTGTGAAATGTTGAGGACTTGGAGTAAAAGCATACTTAACGTTGAAGCTTTCCTGCCCAGGAGGAGAAACGCAGGCCCCCTCTGAGCAAGGTCCTCTGCTCAGGGCAGGCAGCCTGCAGACGGCGCTTCAGTCAGAATTGCCAGGCCCCTCGTGAGTGAAATCTCGCAGTGGGAAGAAAAGGCACCAGATCCCGAGCAGCAAATTAGCCCCAGGGAAGCCTGCCATTGTAGCTGCCTGGCTGCGGGTTCCTCCAATTGTGGAAAACTCTGTGTGGGAGCCTCGTGCTTTCAGAAAACAATGTATTTTTTTTCTGGGTCTCGCCCTTTGTAAATGTTGCTTGTGATTGCTGTACAAATGTCAACTGCCGATTTATGGAGACAGTTTCATTCTGCAGCGGTCCTGGAGAGACTTTTAAGGGGGTAATTCAGTGCTGGCTTCCCTGGATAACCTGGAGCTCGGCTCTTCAGGATGGAGGCGTGGGGGTTTTACCGAGCAGCCTCAGCGCTCTGTGGCCGTTCTGTGCTTGGTTCACATTTGCAGGGCCCATTGGAGCTCAATTTTGTTGTTGTTAATTTTCTTCCTTTCCTTTAACACAGAGTCTTAGCTCTGCAAACTGGTGGTTTTCAGTGCTTCTCAGTGGCTTTAAGACACATTTCTGTCTGTTACTGGACTCAAAGATTGTCTACAGAATCGCTTTATTAACTACCGACAGTGCAGCTCCTTCTTGCTTTGCTTGCAGGGGTTAAAATGGATCCGGGAGCCTGGTCGGTGTTGCTCAGTGGTTGAGCATCGACCCAAGAACCAGGAGGTCACCATTTGCTTCTCTGTCAGAGCTTGATCCCCAGTTGGGGGCATGCAGGAGGCAGCCTATCAGTGATTCTTTCTCATCGTTGATGTTTCTCTCCCCCCCCCCTTTCCCTTCCTCTCTCTCTGAAATTAATAAAAACATATTTTTAAAAAATTGACCCAGTGGAGCTTCTGAGCCCTTCCCCGAAGGGAGTGGGGTGGGTGGTGTGGCCAGGTCTGATTGAGTCCTTGGGACCAGGTGGGCTGTAGTTGCCACCTGTCCCAAGTCCACTGTCTTGGCACCGCTCAAAGGCAGCACATTTTCAGGTCCTGGCTGGACAGCCTGGGGCTCCTGCCTGGTCACCTTCTCTAATAAGCCAAGGAAAGGAGTCTCTGAATTTAGAAGCACATTTGAATATGATTTTTATGGCTCAGAAACGTAGCAAAGCTCATGATTTATATGTACACCCTATAAATTAATTTGTGATTATTAATTTGTAGAAGAGCAAGTCGGGTCTCTTCCACCCTTCTTAAGCTAGAGTTTTTGGGGAACCCAGTCGGGGGGAAGGAAGGAGAATAAGATGTAGCCTGTACTTGCTGAGAGTGTTGGAGTCTTAGTGATATATATGTTTCCGTGGAGACAAGCTGTATTTTCATTTGGGCCGGAATGAGATCCTTGTGTGTGGGAAGAAAATGGTTTTCTTTTCTGGCAGCTTTCTGGAAAGAGAAAAAGGAGAAAAGATTGCTTGATTACTTGTTGCTTTTGACTGTGTCAATCTGGGGCAGGGAGAGAGAGAAATCCAAGTGGGAGGGCTTATGCCATATTTTGATATTCCCAGCGGCTGATCCACCTCAGCAGTGCTTTCTCACAGTCTTAATCCTGGGAACAGTTTGCACTGGGACTTGAGAAAGTTACAGTAACTTTACCCAGTTAGTTAGTTAGATTTTTTACCCCTCCCCCCCCTCCCTTCCTAAAACAACTGAGTAGAGAAAAAGATTTCTGCCTAACAGGAGCAAATGTTTCTTTGTTTTGCTCCCTTCCAGCTGTAAGATTTTTAGTTAAACCTGATCTTAGCTATCTAAATTATGTGTGATTTCAGTTGGCTATAAACCTCTCCCTCCCCCCAGCCCCACGAGAAGGGCCATTTGGTTCTAGAAAAAGTTTTGGTAATTAAAAAAAATAACACCTGTGGATTATTTTAAGAAAACAGAATATAGCCTGCCCGGGTTGGTCAGTTGGTGGAGCATCATGCTGTATACCAAAAAGATTACTGGTTCGATTCCCATTCAGGGCACATACCTAGGTTGTGGATTTGATCCCTGGTTGGAGTGTGTACAGGAGGCAGCAGATTGATGTCTCTCCTTTACTCTCTAGAATCAATAAAAAACAATATCCTCAGGTGAGGATTAAAAGAAAGAAAACAGAATGTATAAAAAGAAAATCATTCATAATTCTGTCACCCAGATGTCTCTGTTGGAATTTAGATACATTTTTACTTGTTCATTCTTTTGTTATTTATTCATTCATTTAGTAAATATTTATTGGGTACCTACTAAATGCTGAAAATTATTTTAGGAATTAAGGGCTATAGTAATTAGACCATACAGAAAAGATAGGCCCTGCTCTACTGTTTATTAATATATGCATTTTAAAACCATAAACTTGATAAGCGCTGCTTTAGCTACATCCCACAACTTTTTGTGTTGTCATTTGTTCAAAATATTTTCTAATTTTCTCTTGTGATTTTTTTCTTTGATTCATACATTACCTAGCAGTATGCTGTTTAATTTTCAAACATTTGGGATTTTTCTAGATATTTTAATATTATTGTTTTAGAATTTAATTCCATTTTGGTTAGGGAATATCTTCAGTATGGTTTCAGTATTTCTAATTTTATTTTGACATATTTCGAATCCTAACATATGGTCTGACTTCTTAAATGTACTTGAAAACAGGTTCTCTCAACCTTGGAACTTAACATTTAAGATGAGATGATTCTTTGTTGTGAGGTGCTGCCCTGTGCATTATAGGTTGTTTAGCAGCATCTCTGGCTTCTACCTGCTGGAGGCCAGTAGCATCCCCCAAGATGAGACAACAACAATGTCTCCCAGCATTGCCTGAAGACCCCTGGAAGGCTGTTTCCCTTGCTGAGTTGAAAAGAATGTATATTTTGCAGTTGTTGGACATCCTACTTAATAAAAGGCTAATATGCTGCTGGGGTCTGGCTGATAGGGACTGGGTGAGATGGGCCCAACATACCTGGATGAATCCGTGCACCCGGCCGGTTTCGGCCCAGGGACCCCACCAGTGCACGAATCCCTGCACTGGGCCTCTCGTGTATAATGAAACCAATTTTACCATTGGCTAATGGATATAAATAAGAGTTAAGTTCCTATGGCATCTCATCAGTGTCATAACAAAATGACCTTGAATAAAACCACATTATTCAAGGACCTGCTGTAGTTGTACTGGCTATCTGTTGCTTTGTTATGAACCATCTTAAAAGTCTGACCTAAATCAACTATGATTTATTAGTATAATTCATGCAGCCTTGGACTTGGCTGAACTTGTGTATTTGTATTTCATCTGGCTCACCCGTGTGTCTGCAGGCCAGCTTGGGGCTTGACTCGAGGCTGGGCGTGGCTGGGCACCCATGTGAGAACAGCTCTGCTTCATGGGTCTCATCTCCTGGGCACAGTGGGCCGGCCCTCGTGGTGGTGAGGGCGAGAGAGCAGTTTCACAAGTGCTTATTCAAGCCCCTTCTTGTACCGTGTCTTCTAACATTCCACTGGTCAAAGCATGTCACATGGCTGAACGCAGAATCAAGGGTTGGGGAACATACGAGATCTGTAAAGTCATGTGGCAAAGAGGCTAGTATAGGTAATGGTGAGGATCTGGGGCCTTTCGTGCATTCTACCATGGCAGTAATAAGTGCCATAAAAAATTAAATTAGGATGATAGAGACGTGTGTGTGTGTGTGTGTGTGTGTGTGTGTGTGTGTGTGTAAATATACAGGGTGGGTGAAAGTAGGTTTACAATTGTTCCTATGGAAAATAATACAATAATTAATAAATAATAATACAAGAATTAACCCTGTGTTTTTTTGTATTCAAAATTATAAACCTACTTTTGTCCACCACTAGATATAGGCCTTTTAAATATAAAATTGGAATTAATTCACATAATTGGATAGCCAACTTCTTCACTTACTATGATGATACCCATAATGTATGTAAACTGTTTCCAACTTCTTGACCATTTTAGGCCTTTTAACATTTTCTACTTCTCATGATTTGTTGAATGTTTACTTCTTAAAGCACTTAACATGTATTATTTATGTCATCTTTAGAACAGCCTTATGAAATAGATGCTCTTACTGTCCCCACTTTACAGATGAGGAACTGAGGTACAGGGAGGCTAAGTACCTGGCCATAAGTCCTCCACTTTATTAAGGGGCAGAGATAGGGTATGGCGCTGGGCAGTCTGTCTCAACACACCGACTTCTGTAGACTTACACAAGTATAAAAGACGTATTCAGATCTCTGAATAATTCTTTAGGTGAGGCCTAGCAGTGGGGTATTGGGTCACAAGGTAATGGTCACATGTAAAGGAGTATTTTCATTTTGTTGCCACTTGACTGAGCACCTCAAAGCTGTTGCAGGAATAATTGGTCCCTCCCACTCCAAGGTGGTAAAATGCTGGTGAACTGCCGGAATATATACACACTTCCTCCGTGAGCTTCAGTAAGCAGGCCCAGATTGGATCTGTGGAGGGCGCAGAACGAGCCCGGGCCAATGAGCCAAGCCCGCCTGAGAGCTGGCCAGAGTGGCGGGCAGGCCTGGGCGAGACCCGGCTTCAGGCAGCTCCGAGCCAGCTCCGGGTCCAGTTGTCGTCACGGACAGCGCAGGCTCTGCAAATGGTGGCCATGTCCTGTATCAAAGGACAGCTGCTGGAGCTGGTGTGACTCTCCAGCCTCTCGAGCATTAGGCTCCGTGGCCCCTCATGTGGTTAGAATGACCAGACGGGAAGAAGAGGGTGATTTCAAGGGACTGGCAGGAAGTGCAGCCAACTTAATGCAGGGCTGACCTCCGAGTAGTAGGTCTTCTACGTCTCTCGTCCTTTTTTCATTTTCATTTTTATCATTCTGCCAGTCTGAGCTCCATGGCCACCTGTCTGATACTTCCTACTTTGGAACAGTGGAGGAAATGAATGGAGAGGAAGAGAAATTTGGTAGATTTAGGTAATTTCATTACCTAAGAATTCCAGCCAGCCCCATGTGGCTCAGTGGATCGAGTGTTGTCCTACACAGCAAGAGGTTGCTGGTTTCAATCCCGGTCAGGACACGTGCCTGGGTTCTTGGCTCCATCTCCAGATGAGATGATGGAGCAATTGAGGTTGGTGTGTAGGAGGTAGCCAACTGATGTTTCTCTCTCATCCATGTTTCTATCTCTCTCCCTCTCTCTTAATAAAAACATTAAAAATAAAAACTTCTGAATCAAAGCTGGGATAGAGGTATGATTAAATTGAAAATGTGGGATTTTCTGCAGATTGGGGTTTCAAGGTACATGCTTGTCAGTGAATGTACAAAGCCACACACCACTTTTACTGCAGTTATGGTTTTCGGTTACCGCTGAAAGTGTTCAAGATACGATGTCCGCTGTGTATTTTGTGCCTAAGACTTTTTTTTCTTTTTCTTTTTTTTTCTTTTTGCTTCAGGTGAGTAGCAAAGATGAAGATTTTCTTGATCTTTCTGTCGATGTGGAGCAGAACACGTCCATTACCCACTGCCTGAGGTAACCTCACGGATTCTGAGTGTGGTCTGAGCTTTGGATCAGGCTAGTGAATTAGTGGGGGAAACATTCTGTATTTCTTTAGGAAATAATCTTCCTTTCTGTTAAACCCATACAATACTATTTTCTATTTCTTCCTTTCCAAGAGAGATTAAAAACAAGTGTATGTGGTCTGGAGAAGAGTCCTACTGAGAAGAGAGAGGGTCAAGTGGAAGCTGTTAGTCATTAAGTCTTTAATCTTTAATATAGATATATATTAAAGGGCTTTCCTCCCTCCCTCCCTCCCTCCCTCCCTCCCTCCCTCCCTCCCTCCCTCCCTCCCTCCCTCCCTCTCTCTTTCTCTCTCTCTCTCTCCTTTATTTTTCAAAGCTAATCTATTCTCTTATTTTAAAAATCATGCACTTTCGAGCTGAGAACCAATGTGGAAATTGCCTTTTCCTCCAGCTTCCAGCATTGTATGGAGATCATTCATGGGGGAGGTGGCTCCTCATTAGGGTTGAGTGGAGGTAAGGAGCTGGAGTGTAAGAACAGTACGTGTGCGCAAGATCACCATTGGGATTGCACACTTAAACTGTGCTCCGAGTTGCCGTAGACATAGCTTTCTTTCCCCCTCCTCACTCTCCTCTTTCCAACAAGAGGTGGTGAGTGCTCACAGTGAGCCAGGCCCTGTCTGGACACTGGAAATAGAGGAATGAGCGCCAGATACGCCTCTCGCAGCACTTAACATGCGGCGGGATCTAAAGACGGTGGTCGGTGTTTTGAAGGACATGAAACAGGTCTGGGGAGTGAGGGAGCCGTGTGGACTGTGTGGCCATTGCTCAGGTGCTGCAGCTCAGAGCGCTTTAAGGTGTCACACGGGAATTGGGTGGCGGGCTTGTTCTTTCAGGATGTGGGTGACTTGGAACATTTTAGAAGGTGCGGATTAAAGGGGCTGCTGTGGCGGTTGACTATAAGAAAGTCATCTGATGTAGAAGAGCTTGTTCATCTGGAGGATAGGTATTGTGTGAGCTTGGGGGGGATTGCTCTCCCATCTCCCAGGAGCCTGATGCCACTGCATGCCCCGCCCCCCACAACTGAGCGCTTCCTGTTGGTTTGGCATGTCAGCTTGTCTACAAATGCCTTAGGTCTGGGGTCTAGGAAACTTTTACCTCTTTGCAAAGAGAAGGATGGCCTCTTTTTCTTCCAAATGGTTCCATTTATGACATGGGTTCTTAATCTTCCTGTGAAAATAAGCCATTTTTTATTTTCCCAAGGTTTTATGATCTCAGGGAATATAGAAGCAATGGAGGTTGTGCTAACATTAGTCACAGATGAGGGGATGGGAGGAAGGGTATTGTCCATACCCCTTCTTTGAGAAGGGGAGTTAGGCGGGTTGACTGCTTCCCTTCTTAGCATGATCTGGACTGTTCCAAAAGGCAGACAGCAGTGGCCTTAGCTTTGAGGCCAACCAGGAAAAGGGCCAATGGTTAGTTAAAATTTCAACCTTTGGCCCTAGCCAGTTTGGCTCAGTGGATAGAGCATTGGCCTGTGGACTAAACGGTCCCAGGTTTGATTCGGGCCAAAAGCGCATTCCTGGGTTGCGGGCTCGATCCCCAGCCCCCCACCCCTCAGTAGAGGGTGTGCAGGAGGCAGCTAATCAGTGATTCTCATCATTGATGTTCCTCCCTCCCTCCCTCCCTCTCCCTCCCTCCCTCCCTCCCTCCCTCCCTCTCTCTTTGAAATCAATAAAAATCTTAAAAGAAAATTTAACCTTTGGGAATCCAGATTTGTTTATTTTTTTTCCTGGAAAAATGTATACAGAATATTGGCCATGCATACCCGAGGAGGGCAGGCTAGAGGCATTTGGAGATGATAAAGCTGGGATGGATGTGTACAAAATAGCCTGGGAAAACCTTTCATCCAACATGAGATTCTCATTTGATGGGACTGTGCAGGCTGATATTCCTGAAATGCCTGCCCATCCTCATTGTACATCCTTCTTAAACTAGACCTTGACTGACTTAGCTATACCTGCCCTCATCTATACCTAAGACCTCACCTCCCAACACCTGCCAGGTGTTGTCATTTATCACCGAGAGCTCTGCGATGGATGTGCAGGAGGAAGGCCAGCTTTTTCCATCTGAGACAAAAGATGAGGAATTATTTTGACCTACTTTTGGCCCTTTACATGGTTTCATTTGGTTTGCATTTAAAAAATATATATTTTATTGATTTTTTTCACAGAGAGGAAGAGAGAGGGATAGAGAGAAACATCGATCATCTGCCTCCTGCACACCCCCCACTGGGGATGTTCCCGCAACCACGGTACATGCCCTTGACCGGAATCGAACCCGGGACCCTTCAGTCCGCAGGCGATGCTCTATCCACTGAGCCAAACCGGTTTTGGCTGGTTTGCATTCTTGAAGACATGTTTTTAAAATTAGAATCCTGAAGTTTTTTCCTTTAACATCATGTCAGTAAACTTTTGCCCCAGAGAAATGCTGATATAAAATGTAGTTAAGTTCAGAATACAGATCCAAATTGTCGCTGAGCTATAATTCTGATATTTCAAACCTCAGTTGTGTTTTAGGTGAGGTGAGCCCTCTTTACCCTAGGAGGATACCAAGGAAATTTTTTATCCTTTTGAAAAGTTAAGGGATGGCCTCAGGCAAAAACTCAAAGTGCGTGAAGTTCATTTCAGTTACCCTTACGTGGCCTTTCCTTCTTCTGTGCCTTAGTCCCTCCCTGTGGCTCCTTCTTCACAGAAACGTACCTTTGTCCTCAGTGCTCCCGGTTCTGAGATTACCTTCCTCTCCCTCCGTCTTCCTCTCATTTAAATTCCCCTTCTCCAGGAAGATCAGCCAGAAGGAAAGGAGCCTTTTAACACTACAAAAACCCTATTTTAAAAGTTAATCTTAATTTTTTAAAATTCCTTTTCTACTTATTTTGAGAAATTTCTTTCATGTACTAAGTTCATGTAAGCCCCACCACACTTCCTTTGCCAGCCACACACTTATCTCTCTCTCAGTTTCACTGTCCTGTGTTTCAGTTTTGATTGTTGTTATATGGTGTTTTCTAATATCTGACACATAACTTTTTCTCATAGCTTTCTATTTTTAATCTTTTTAAAAATATATATTTTATTGATTTTTTACAGAGAGGAAAGGAGAGGGATAGAGAGTTAGAAACATTGACCAGCTGCCTCCTGCACACCGCCACCGGGGATGTGCCCACAACCAATGCACATGCCTTTGACCAGAATCGAACCTGGGACCCCCCCCCCCCCCCAGTGTGCAGACCAACGCTCTATCCACTGAGCCAAACCAGTTTCGGCTTTAATCTTTTTTTTAAAAGTTCTAGTCAGTGGTTTTCGAACTTTGTTGTGTCAGATTCACCTGGGAAGGTTGGTAAAAATTGAGGCCCAGGCCATATTGAACTTTGGCGAGCCTACACCTCTATTTTTGATTAATTTCCTGGTGATTCTGATACCACCGAAGTTTAAGAACCACTGCTCTAGATTTTTGCCCCTCAAACGGGTTTGTGGACTAGTACCATTGTTGTCACCTGCCATCTCATTAAAACCACAGCATCTCAGGTCTCCCCCAAGAGAGTGAATGAATCAGAACCTGCATTTGGACAAAATCTCCAAGAGATTGAAACGTATGTGAATGTTTGCAGAGCAGCACGTTGGAGCCACCTGGGTTGCATTAAGAACAATGCCTGGGTTCTACCAGGAGAGATTCTGATGTAATTAATGGGGGGCAGGTGAGAGGGCTGAAATGGAGATTGAGATTGTTTTTTAAGTTCCCCAGGTGATTCTAAGGAACAGCCAGGAGAACCACTGCTGTAGGTTCCAGAACAAAGCTTCCCAGTTGGTGTGCCATGGTAAATGGGTCGCAGGTGTGTCATGCCCTCCGCTCCTTAGAGCAGTGTTTCCCAACCTTCTCTCATGATGAGAATCACCTGGTGGAGTTGTTAAAACACAGATTCCTGAATCCCAACTAAGAAGTGCTAAACTAGAATTTTTGAGAACATATAGGTAAAATTGCATACCTAACTTAGTGCTCTGTATATAAAATCTGTCTTACGAGCACTAGTTAAGTATACAATTTTACCTATATGTTCCCAAAAATTCTAGTTTAGCACTTCTTAGTTGGGATTCAGGAATCTGTGTTTTAACAACTCCACCAGGTGATTCTCATCATGAGGGAAGGTTGGGAAACACTGCCTTAGGGGCTGAGCAGAGCCACAGGAGCAGCCGCATCAGGTTACCACAGCTTCTTGCTGTGTAGTATATGTTCTGTGTGCACCATGCCATGCGCGCTATCTGGAAGCATTGCTTGAGAATTTTTTAAAAACCAATTTTTGAGCTATTGTGTTGAGTGGGAAAGTTAAGATTTTAATGAAAAAATGTATCAAATGTAGACATTACCTTGGACATGATAGCCATCTTTACACTATATAACATTCCCATCCATGAACATAATCTTTCTCCTTTTTTCCTCGTCTTTTTCTGTATACATTTCCATAGATTATATAGTTTTTTTTATTTACAAAGGTGTGCATTTTATATTAGATTTGTTCCCAAATTGTGTATGAGTGTGTGTGTATGTATAAATATATTTTTATTGACTTCAGAGAGGGAGGGAGAAACATCAATGATGAGAGGGAAGCATTGATTGCAGGGATGTGCCTGCAACCGATGTACATGTCCCCGACCGGAATCGAACCCAGGTCCTTTCAGTCCACAGACCGACGCTCTATCCACTGAGCCAAACTGGTTTTGGCTCAAAGTATATATTTCAATAATGTTTTACTGTCACTATGACTCTTTTGAAAGAAATACAGAGAGTTTTGTGCTTTTTTTCTAACCTTATCTCTGCTTAGTAATTAATCTGCTCTTGGAAAAGGTCTGCTCTTTCCTTCCCCTCTGACTTCCTTGTTGCACAGTTTCCTCACCTCTGTTGCCTGCTTTTGTTCCAGCAGTTATACAATAGCAGCTGGCAGGCCTGGTCTGCCTCAGGGTTTCTTGCTGTTCACCCCCTTTCCTCACCTCACCTCACTTCCCATTTCTCAACTCACAGACCCCCTAAAAGCATTACCCTGTCTTTGTGGCAACAAGCTTCCAGCCAGTTTGGGCCGGGTAGGCTGGTGGTTATTTGTAAAGTGGGCCCTTAAACTAGGTACTAACTTCTGCTGTATTTCTACTATCTGGGTCTAAAATACTTCAGGAAAGTGCCTTTGAGAAATACAGTAAGTAGAAATCCCTGTCCATTGTTCTGCTTGCCTTGGTTTTTCTGTTCTTGAGCTGGATACAGAGGTTTTTCTGTGGTAGATTTATCCAGGGTGTGCATCTCCACTGCCAGCCATTCACACCTCTCCCTCTCCCAGCCCCACCTCCACCCTGTAGGCCTGTGCAGGCCAAGAACTGCTTTCCCACCCGTTCCTTCTCTGAAGAGTCGCCTGTATTCATTCAGCTGCATTTGAGACTGTATTATGCACCAAGCGCTTGAAATCCGGGATGGAATGTAATTGCCTTCTAAATTGTTTCCTTGCCTTTGACCCCCTCCGGTTCTTCCTCCGTGGTGCTGCCAGCAGTGGTATTTGTAGAAAGCACTGTCTGATTATGTCTTCTTCTTGCTGAGACTGGTTAGTGGGGCTCCAGAGCCGCAGGGTCCAAGCCAGTTTCTAAGCAGCATGCCTCCGCGCCTCTGTTGGCGTTCCCTCTGTCTGCAGTGCTTGACTCCTATCCCCCCAGCACTTTTTCCCTCCGACAGCCTGACTCGGGCATCGCCCCCGGGGAAATGTCCTGAATTACCCCAGTTCAAGTTCATGTCTCCTTCTCCCGTGCTTTCCCTGGACTCTGTGCACACTCCTCTGCATTCGTTCAGTGGGCCGCATTATGGAGTGCCGTGAGCATTGGGCCTGTTCCCCGTGCTAGGCTATCGCAGTGAGACAGACGGGATCAGTGCCCACAAAGAGGGGAGACACGTACTAATGAATGAGAGGATGGTTTCAGAGAGTGCTGAGTGCTCCAGAGAAAACCAGACAGCAGTGCGTTAGGGCTGGGAGGGGTGGGTTTGGAGCAAGTGGACAGGGAAGTCTCCTGGCAAGAGGTGACATTTTTACACTGAGCTCCAATTGGATGAAGCCAGCATGGAAGCATCTGGAAAGGAGCATCTGCAAGTGCCCGGAGGCAGGGAGAGCATTGAACTTGAGCTACAGGAGAAGGCTGGTCCATGTGGCTGGAGCAGAGTGAAGGGCCTGGGCAAGGTGGAGATGAGGTCAGAAGAGCAGTCAGATCTGAAGACGGCTGGCCTGCCCCTTGGCAGGGAGCTTGGATTTTATTCACAGCTGCACTGAGAAGCTGTTGGCAAGTTTTAGGGGAATCAGCTGTGTGAAGTGATTGATGGACCTGCACTGAGCACTAAATGTTTGTGACTCACTGTGTATCTCTCTCTAGGCTGAGCTGTGTGAGGGCAGAGACTCTGCGAATCTCTGTCCCAAGTACTGTTGGTAAACATTTGGGAATTTAATGAACAATCCATGTTTTCTCTTGATAAGCTTTGTTTAATTGTTGAGTCACATGTGAATAATAGCATTTTTGATTCTACAAATATATATTTTTATAGATTTCAGACAGGATAGGCGAGGGAGTAAGAGATAGAATCTTCAATGATGAGGATCGTCAGTCTGCTGCCTCCTGCACTCCCCCTACTGGGGATCGAGCCTGCAACCCGGGCATGTGCCCCGAATGGGAATTGAACTGTGACCTCCTTGTTCATAGGTCAATGTTCAACCACTGAGCCACACTGGCTCAGCTAACATTTTCAATTTAGTAAATCGTGAGCGTTCTGGTTCTGGGACACTCCCCGTGCATAAGGAAATGTCACAGACCTTTTTAAGACTGTGGGGTGTTATTATATTCTGGATGTTCTTTCCGCCTTTGAAGTAGTACCACAGGAATGTTAAGTAGAATCTCAGGGACCAGACAGAATGAAAAGCCATGACATTTAAAAATGAATCTATCAGTAGGCTATAAGTCAAATAGTGACATAGCACCACAATGGCATCTGTTCTCAAAGGGAGGGAGGCTAACGTTTCTGTCATCCGGGGTGTGGGAGACGAGGAGCAGGGGTTGGTAGGAAGCTGTCATCTGCTGATCATTGGGACTTTCTTGTTTAAGTGGTTGAGTCTTTCACATGTGAATAATAGTATTTTAATTAAAAATATATTTTTATTTATATTTCAATTAAAAATATAAGGGCAGTTGCATATGGTTTACATGTCCTTGTCTTCATTTTCAAGCTCTTAGGAAATACAGACCACCTGAGATGTGCCGTTTATCATTACAGTACAGTAATCCCAGTAATTTTATGGGATTGATGTTTTTGGACTCAACTTTGCTATAGTTAGTATTTTTATATTATAATTTGTATCTCCAATTTACAGATATTCTTTGTTAAACACTTTTCCCCCCGAATTGGTTGGAAACATCTGTCTGTGTCCAATTAAATAAAGCTGTAGTTGAACATCTCTCCTGGTGGAATCACAGTCCAGCCCAGTAGACACACTCTAATGGCATCATACTTGTAAGAAGGGTCTTTTCTCATCACTTCACTCCCTACGTTCACAGATCACCCTGTGGGTGACAGAGGGTTTAAAATGCGGCATACCAAGCCCAGTTTGGTCGTCTTCTTAAGCTGTAAATATTTTTCTCTGCAGAGACTTCAGCAACACAGAAACTCTGTGTAGTGAACAGAAATATTATTGTGAAACGTGCTGCAGCAAACAGGAGGCCCAGAAAAGGTGCGTAAAGGATTTAGCTCAAGAGGGTGGCTTTGTGTCTGGAGGGGGAGCCAGCCTGGGAAGCTGGCCAGATCTGATTTTGAGTCCCAGTTCCATGGGCTTATAGCCAAGGAGCTTTGGAGAAGTCATTTACCTTTGTCCTGGGTAAAGTAGGGTAAGAATGCCTGCCTTGCAGAGTTGTCCATTCGTGTGATTGTTTGCTCATTTGGTCTTTCATGCATTGCTTCCACAAATATTGATTGAGTGTTCCTATGTGCCCTGGCTAATAAATGATCATCAGATACAGTCACTTTTGTCTTGGGGTTAAATTAAAAGGACCCAGTAGAGCACATGACATATAGTTGTCACCCAGTAACATGGTTAGTGTTGCCCAAACATTGGAACTTCTTTTTATTTTAATTCTCACCTGAAGATACGTTTATTGATTTCAGAGAGAGTGGAGGGGAGGGAGGGAGAGAGGTAGAAATATCTGTGAGAGAGAGGAACATTCATCCTGCCTCCTGTACATGCCCTGACTAGGGATCGAACCTGCAACCTAAGTACATGCGCTGACCAGGAATTGAAACCACAACCTCTTGGTGTACAGATGACACTCCAACCAACTGAGCCACCCAGCGAGGGCAGAGCTTCTTATTTAGAAGATATGAGGTCAAAAAATTAATCATTTAATAAGGAATGATGAGGAAATAGTAGCACATCAATTGCATGGTAGCTGCTAAGAGAGTTGTCACATTCTGAATTGATGTAGGACCCAGATTGCCCGTCCCTTTCCCACCACCAGTCACCAGTCACCAGTCACAGCTCTTGGGCAATGTGAGAGAACCAGTGCTTCAATGATATTTTCCCCCAGAAGCCAAGAAACTTGACAATTTAATTATCCTGTGAAGCCTCTCTGTGAGTTAAACTTACCAGGCCCCTGGTTGTGGAATGTTCTCGGTAACTCATAGATGCTTGTTACCGCCATCCAAACCCTCCGGGGCCTGAAGCCGAGGATGAAATAATTCCTCTGCCCAGCCTCCCGGCCCTTCGCATCTTTCCCTGCTGATCTAAACTTACAGAAAGAAGGTTAGTCACGTGGCAGGCGGAGCGTGGGCGGTAGGTACTTCGCTCTCCTTAGTGGTCAGGGAAGCTCACCTCTGCTCCCATCTGTATGCTCTTAAGTCAGCCTAGGCCAGCCCAGGTTTTCTTTCTTTTCTTTTTTTTTCTTTTTTTTTTTGAGTATTTTATTTTTTTTTTAAATAAATTTTTATTGTTCATATTATTACAAATGTTCCTTCCCCCCCCCACCATTGCTCTCCTCCACCAGGTTCCCACCCCACCCTCTGCCCTTTCCCCACTCCCCATTGTCCTCATCCATAGGTGCACAGTTTATATTCAGTCTCTTCCCACGCCCCCCTCTCCCCTTTTCCTCAAGAATCGTCAGTTCACTCCCCTTCCATATCTCTGATTCTATTATATTCAACAGTTACTATTGTTCATCAGATTTTTTTTAAATTTTCTTGGTTTTTAGATTCACTTGTTGATAGTTACGTATTTGTTGTTCATAATTTTTATCTTTGTTTACTTTCTCTTCTGAAAGAACCCCCTTCAGCAATTCATATAATTCTGATTTGGTGTTGATGAACTCCTTTAGCTTTTTTTTATTAGTGAAGCTCTTTATCTGGCCTTCGATTCTGAGTGATAGCTTTGCTGGATAAATTATCTTCGGCTGTAGATTCTTACTATTCATCACCTTGAATATTTCTTGCCATTCCCTTCTGGCCTGCATGGTTTCTGTTGAGAAGTCAGCTGACAATCGTATAGGTGCTCCTTTATAGGTAACTACCTTCTTTTCTCTTGCTTCTTTTAATATTCTCTCTTTGTCTTTTGCTCTTGGAATTTTAATTATGATTTGTCTTGGTGTGGTCCTTTTTGGATTCCTTTTGTTTGGGGTTCTGTGCGCTTCCTGGACTTGTAAGTCTAATTCTTTCACCAGGTGGGGGAAGTTTTCTGTCACTATTTCTTTCAGTATGTTTTCGATATCTTGCTCTCTCTCATCTTCTGGGACCCCCATAATTCTGATGTTGGTTCGCTTGAAGTTGTCCCAGAGGTTTCTTACATTATCTTCAATTTTCTGGATTCTCTTGCCTTCTAGCTTATGTGGAGGAGTGTCTTCTGGCTCTTTATGTTCCAAATCTTTGACTTGATTCTTGCGATCTTCCCTTCTGTTTTTAGGACTCTGTAAAATATTTTTTATTTCAGACAATGTATTCTTTATTTCTTGTTGATCCCTTATCATTTCTTGATGACTCTTTATTAATTCTAGTTGATCTCTTTTCATATCCTCATAGGTCTTATCCATCTTTTGTAGGAAATTCTTGAAAAACCTTATAAGCGTAGATTTGAACTCTATATCCAGACGCTTTTTGTCCTCCATTTCTTTTGTTTGTGATCTATTTTGTTGTCGCATTTTGCAGTTACAGATGGGAAGGGGTTTCAGGGTGGAGCCTGCAGCTTTGGCTTCTGTCAGCCCCGTCCTATGCGGGTCCTTCAGTGCTCGCTGCTGCCGGCGCCTCTGAGAGAAAGGTGCCCTCGATTTTCGCCTGCTGCCAAACAGTCTATGCTCTCCCCCAATGAGCCCGGTATTGGGGTTCAGTTCAGTTGGAAGTGGAGTTGGAGGTGGCGTTCAGAGCAGTCTGGAGCCCCAGTCTCATTCCCGTCAGGGCAATCCCGCGGCGCAGCCGACCGTCCCTTCTCTGCACGCAGTGTGCGCGCCTCCAGGACCTCCTTTCTCCGCTCCCCGGGGTTCCGCCTTACAGCCCAGCTCCCTATGGCTGAGCCGGGGTCCCCGGGGTCTGGCCTAGATGTGGGGTTCAGAGCAGTCGGGGGCCCAGCACAGTCGGAGTTTTATCTCCTTCCCGCTAGGGAACGCCCGCCAGGCACTCCGTCTCCCCCTTCTCTCCGGCTCTGTCCTCTCCGCGCGCCGCCTCTCCGTACCTTGGGCTTTTCCAGCTCCTCCGCGCTTCCTTCTGGTTTTCTCCTTGCTTCTCGCTGTAGAATTTCCAGTCAGTCAACTTTCCTGTAGTTCTGGGCAATGTCCGTTTTATGTTTTAGTTGTATTTTATTGAAATTGTTGTGTGCAGCTGCGGCTAGGCGTTTACCTGGGCGCAGACATCTTGGATCCCAGGTTTTCAATAGGTGATTTCCAGAGGTCTCACACATTAAAATGTCATGTGCTTCTATAAAACAGGGGGTTCCCCATAATTCATATGTTTCTCCCGATGTTATTTTGCTTAGTAATTTTTTATGAACAGGGTTTTACCTTAATACATTCCTAAATAGTATTCTCTTAAAATTTGTCCCTTTCAAAGAATATGCATCACTGTGTACACAAGCCGAGCAGAATATACACGAATTCAGGACATTCGTAGGCGGGTCCTGCAAGGTGCCAGGAGGACTCTCCCTCCCAGCAGTGCTCACTACTGAGGCTGTTGTCTTTGTGACTTTCTGCCAAGGAATATTAATGGCCCTCGGGTGAAAAAGCTTTCTGTGTTTATGTAAGTTTGGGGAATGCTGCATCAAACAACAGGAAACTGTTCCTTGAGTGTGGTTTTCTCAAAACCACTGGCTAAGGTGCAGGGAGGAGCTTCAAACAGTGGCATTGTCCAAACACCACAGAAACCCCACCCTGTTAGTGTCCCCAGGGCGCCGAGGAGGTCAGTTTGGGAAATGGAGCCCTGAGCCAACCCCTGAACGAGGAAACAGAGCCAGAGAAGGGAAGTGACGTGCCCAAGAGCACAAAGGGAGTGGGAGTGAGCTTGGCATGTTTGGTTTCCTGATGCCAGCAGCCGGCGGTGTCGGCACATCCCCGCTGGTCCTCGGAACCTGGAAGTCCAGACCACACCCTCCTGCTTGTCCTTGCCCCGGAGCTGTCACCTCCTGCCCAGCATCTCAGGAAGGGGCTGGAGAATTGCCTGAGTGCTTTCCTCCCTGGCAGGCGAGGGCAGTGACAGAGCGATCGCACTCCCTGTTTTTATTGGCACAGATGTTCTGGAATGTCTCCTCTGACCAAACAGAGACCCAGGCTGCGCTTTTCTCTGTGCTCAGTTAGCTGAGGATGTGGGATAAGTCAGCTCTGCACGAGCGAGCAGACTTGATGAGTGGTTGCTCGTTTGCAGTTGGTCAGAGCTGCTCTCCATCTGTGCAGGCAGCAGTGGATTCTGTTGCCCCAACGGGTCGGATACACTGATGTTCTGTTTCTTGGTTCCGTAGAATGAGAGTGAAGAAGCTGCCCATGATCTTGGCCCTGCACCTGAAGCGGTTCAAGTACATGGAGCAGCTGCACAGGTACACCAAGCTCTCCTACCGCGTGGTCTTCCCGCTGGAGCTGCGGCTCTTCAACACCTCCAGCGACGCCGTGAACCTGGACCGCATGTACGACCTGGTGGCTGTGGTGGTGCACTGTGGCAGGTACGGGCGGCGGCAGGCCGCGGGGGGCACGCGGGAAGTGTGGGTGATCCCTGTGCTGAAGCAGCTCCAGCTGGGCCTTTCCTGGGCTGTGAGTCTCAGTAATAATGGAGCTGTTTGTGGAATTTCTTCCAAGCTCTTGTTTATGTATCATCTAAAACAAATACAAACGTGTCTGCATACACACATAAAGTAAAATAAACTGCATTATAAGATAATCTAAATGTTTTATCACAAGGGAAATAATAAATCTCCTTTGGTTATACATGATGCTTGGGAAGAGTTTGAAATAACATGAATGCATAAATGCTTATGTGCTAGGATTTTAATTTTTAAAAGCCAGGTTACAGGTTATGGGATTTCGAAAGTGTTTTAAGATGGATGAATAAAGACTGGGAGCAGTAGGTCAGAGTTTAATGTTCTGGCTTTTTGAATGATTGAAAATGTATTCTTAAAAATATTATTTATGTATTTCTCAGTCTTTGCCCAACATTCCATGAGAAGTACATAATCAGGCCCTGGCTGGTGTGACTTAGTTGGGTTAGGCTTTCACTTGTAAACCAAGAGGTTGCCGGTCCCCAGTAAGAGGTGTGCAGGAGGCAGCCCAGCAGTGTTGCACTTTCACATCGATGTTCCTCTCGCGTGCGCGCGCGCTCTCTCTCTCTCTCTCTCTCTCTCTCTCTCTCTCTCACTCTCTCACTCTCACTCTCACTCTCACTCTCACTCTCTTTCTCTCTCATTCTCCTGTCCTCTCCCTCAAAAAAAATTATAAATTATTTAAAAAAACACATAACAGAGCAAAGTCTTTTTTAAAAAAGTACATAATCAGGAAGAAGAGAGAGAAGGCCCTTAGATACAGAAGAGCAGTGTTTTGATTAAATATTTTTGATAATTAAATATTTTTCATATTTTGGAGATGTCTGAGCATGTCTGAGCATTGAGACTTCACCTCTTTTTTTCCTTTACTCGCGGTCGGTGTGTGCCCTCTCCCCGGGTGGGCACGGCTTTTCCTGCCTTGTGGGTTCTAGATTCGGGTTCTAGATGGTGACAAGCCGCAGTGCAGGTGTCTTTCCCTCTGCCTCTGCCCGGGGCGTGCCCAGGAGGTGCGCAGCTCCACGAGAAGGAGTGGATGGATGAGTGTTTAACCCTGTGTTGGGTGGATGGTATCCCGAGCTGTAATGTCACATCTGAAGCACCGTTTTGTCCTGCACACATTAAACAACTTCAAGTCCCTGGGTATTTTCTGTTCTTGGTTATATTTACCAGGCAGTTAACCAGCCGGCTTTGTGTTTTCCCTGAGGAATAGTTCTAACAGGCCCCTTTGAAGAACCCAGGGCCCAGTGATCTGGAAGCCAGCCAGGAACACTGGGTGGGCCCCCGGCTGGGGTTGGGGAGTGGAGGTTTGGGGATGCAGAGCCTGGTACCTGGAGGGCATTGTGGCCGAGGCGGGCGGTGTGATGGGGAAACGGAAGCACTCAGATTTGTAGGGTACACCTGGGTGTTCAGTCTGGGTCTCTGAGTGCCAGCTCTGATCCTGGGAGCACTGGGGAGGGCACAGCAGAGACCATTGAGGAGACAGGACGAGCGGGAGACTGGGCTCGGGACAGTCGGCCTCTGTGAGGGGTGCCGGAGATCAGAGCAGCCCTGGCAGCAAGGGCGAGTGGGTGCTGAGTCACGCATGCTGCTCACTGGGATTCTTGACATTCTTCCCACGAGAGCACGTTCTGACACGCAGAGCACCGTGAGCTCTGAGGTTGGGGAGCTGAGCCTTCTCTGCACCAGGGCCTCCGCCCGCGGTGGCAGTGGGTTTACAGCCTCGCTCACCGATATCTGCTGCAAGCACTTTTGGACCCTTGTTTTCTGGGTCTCCAGGCAGGATCTGAAGGAACAGCAGTGAGCAAGACACACGGGCCCTGCCTTCAGGAAGCCGAGGACCTAGTGGGAAAGGTAGCTAACAAGGAAACACAGCAGCCTGCCACCGCCCAAAACGAACGGACCACGGCAGAACACTTTATGGTTTTGATTCACACTATGAGGAATGAACCAACTGAGAGCGAGGGGAGGTGATGGCAGAGATTTATCTGCTCAGGTGACCTTGTAGCTGAGACCTCAGGATAACATAGGGCAAGAGTGCAAACACGGGGGGAGGACCGTTTCAGGCAGCTGCAGCGGGCGGAAGGCCGGCGTTTGAGGGGTGATGTGTGGAAGCTGAGGAGAGCAGGGGCCTGGGGCTCAGGGAGGCGGCAGAGGTTGGAGAGAGGCTGGAACAGTTCGGGTGGGTCATCTTGTATTTGAGAAAGGTACCACAGGGAAATATAGCTTTTCAGCTCTAGTGGTGCACTGCACAAAACAAAACTCTAAATTTAGGATTCCAATCTCATTTGTGCAAATCTAACGACAGAATGATAGCTGTTTAATAGTTCTTTCTACTTGTTTCCTTGTTGTGTAATATATACCTTTTTGTTTCCATGCTTGGTAGTATACACTGTGGTTTAGTAACATCTTTCTGAAACTTAAATCAGCTCCTCAGAATTTCCCAGGACCTTCCTGGCTGACCCTCAGCAAAGTCCAGAACCTTAGCCCGGAAAGCCCTCCCCCTCCGGCTCTGGCTGCCCCTGCCTCTCTCGGCCCCGGCCTCCCTGCCCTTCCGTGTCCCCCAACACCTCTGCACTTGCTACTCCCTATTCCCCACGCTTCCATCTAATAGTCCGTGGCATGTCCCTCAGCCCTTTCCTTCAGGGAAATTTCTTCTGCTCACATCTCATATTATCAGGGCCCTTCCCTTCCTTTATGTCAGAGAATGCCGTCCCTCTCCACTCCCTATGCCACCCATCGGCTCTATTCCTCATGGCCTTTACCACCACTGCAGAGGCATCTACATTCTATTGAATAGTTTGTTTATTCCCCATTCAACCCCTGTCCCCCCAAAAGTGGGACTTGGTTTTGTTCACTGCGTTTCCCCCCGACAGCCACAATAGGATCTGGCACATAGTAGGTATGCATACAGTGGTTATTCGCTATATGTGTCCAATCTGAATGTCTGTTCTCCCCTGGATTGTGAGTCCTTAGACGCTAGATGTCTATTCCTCTCTGCACTCTCTGTGCCAAGCACAGCACCAGCGCCTGGCGCTCCTTTGTGAACTGGTCAGGCCACGTTCTGCCCTGATGCTAGCTTTCTCTAATGAATCGCTGCTTATAAAGACGTAAATGTTAACGGGGCTACTATCTTTTTCTGCCTTTCCAGCGGTCCTAATCGTGGGCATTATATCACTATTGTGAAAAGTCACGGCTTCTGGCTTTTGTTTGATGACGACATCGTAGAGGTGGGTATGCAGAGTGCTCTGCGGCAGGGGTGGGGTGGGGGTCGCATTTTGGGGAATGTTTAGCTGTGGATGTTTTTTAGAAGAGGCCTGTTTTCCTACCATCTGACCTTAAAACAACATACATTTCTCTCAAAATGAAACCCTGCTGCTTCTCATTCTCTGTGGAGAAGGAGAAGGGGTGTGTTCCTGGCCTACTTAATACTATGTTCTTGTTAACTGATCAGCCATGGACATGGGAGCTTTATGCCACCATCAGTCATATTTATACACTAGTGGCCCAGTGCACAGAATTTGTGCAGAGAGTGGGGTTTTCCTCAGCCCAGCCTGCACCCTCTCCAATCGGGGACTCCTTGGGGGATGTCTGACTGCTGGTTTAGGACCAGCAGTTGGACATCCCTCTTGCAATCTGGGATTGCTGGCTCTTAACCACTCACCTGCCTGCCTGCCTCCTGATTGCCCGTAACTGCCTCTGAATGCCTGCCTGTCTAATCGCCCCTAACTGCTCTCCCATGCTGGCCTGATCTCGCCTCCAACTGCCCTCCTCTGCTGGCTAATTTGGTTCTGATTGGTCAGTTTCTATGTCAGTCAGTGTCAAAAGGTCTGCCTCCTAGGCAGCCATTGGGTCCTTACATTTCACCCAGATTTGGTTCTGATTGGTCGGTTTCTGTGCCAGTCAGTGTTTCTGGGCCTATCAACAGGACCTGACCAGAAAGGCAGGGCTGCTCAGCAGCTCTGGTGGAAGCCTGGAGAGAAATGGAGGTGCAGCTGCTGGCTTGGCCCGAAGAGAGAGAGAGGCAAGTGCTGATCAACAGCTGCTACATAGGCTACATATCAGACCCTATTTCTCTCTTCAGGCCTTTCTCTGGGCCTGATTCACAGCCCCCTCAGCAGTCAGTGCTGGGTCACCATGGCAGCCTCGCACTGACTGCAGGACTGACTGCCGGTTGGTCAAGCCTCCAGTTGTGACAGACCCAGGGTTTTTATATATTAGGATTTCTGCTGCCTCATGAAAAGACCAAATCCTGCACTTTGAAATTCTATTAAAATTCTCTCATTATACCAATTTTTTCTTGTATTGGTTTTAAAAACTTTATTTCTTCAGTCTGTTGGACCTGGAAAATCTTTATATTACACCAAAGTATTCCAAATGTTGATTTTGTTGTAGAGGCATAGTAGCTGGATGCCTCAGTTTGCCATTTGAAAGACAGAAGGCCTGGCTCCTTCAGCATGCCCACATGTGGCTTCTGATGGATTAGTAGGGGTGTCGAACTCAATCAGAGAAGGGGCCAAAATCTAAAATCCAGCCTAAATCGCGGGCCGAATGGTTTACTGAACAGTCATAAACTGTCATTGTGATGGAAACGCAGCGGAGTGCAGTGATGACAGCGCGGTGCGGGCCACATTGCAAGGCCTGGTGGGACGGATTTGGCCCGCGGGCCTTGTGTTTGACACATGTGGATTAGAGGGTGGCTTTCTCCCCAGAGATGTGCAGTTTATGCAGTCGTGTCCTCTGCCAAGTCTGTGGAATTACCGTCTGCTATCGGACATTCCCAGTTGTGATTTTATAGCCAACAGTGTTTCTGACATTTTCCTCGTGTGTTTCATTAGTTCTCCGGTCCTTCTCCCAGTCGTCATGTTATACAAATATATTTCTCTTTTATTGCAGAAAATTGATGCCCAAGCTATTGAAGAATTCTATGGCCTGACGTCAGATATATCAAAAAATTCGGAATCTGGATATATTTTATTCTATCAGTCACGAGAATAATGTAAAGGACTGGGACTAACTCAAGAGGGGGAGTGTTCAAAGCACTGTTACCTGGGTTCTCTGGGGACTTGCTTCTCCCCGCAGCCCACCAATGTATTACTCCGAGTCTCAATGATCTGGCTGTGTTAGACTCTCTCTCTCTGTTTTTTTTTTTTTACATGCAGCACTATTCGTGGTCTTATTTTAGTCTGAGGTAGAAGTTAACTGCAATCAGATTGTAGTAAGATTTATATGAATAACAGTTGCTAATTTTAGGGTTGGGTAAACATTATGCCACTGGCTGTTTCTGACTGGATTAGAATGACATGTCCCAGAATGTCTTCAGTCTGTTTGAGGGTCTTTGCTGAGCTTCCTAAGTGGTTCCAGGGTCTCCTTTCAATGCATTCCTTTAACGGGTCCCTGGAAACGTTGCTACCCATGTTTAGCTTCTCTGCCTCAAAGGACAGAATTGGGTAGATGTTCACCTTTAGGGCTGCAGCTATAGCTTTAAGTGTGTGCAGGTGAAATTGTTTAAAAGTGAGTGACCTCAGATGCTGACACCATCCTCCAGGTGGGAAAGGGTCAAGAGCTGTTCGAGGTGCCATGCCTGGACTGTGCTCACCTCAAGCTGGAATTCCCCAGGCAAAGAAGGTGGGGAGGTCAGAGCAGGCAAAGCCAGGAGGAGGAAGCTTTCATGGGGAGAGAAAAGTTGCTTTTCTTATCTTTCTCCCAAACCGCATTTCAGGAAAATAACTCTCTGCTGTGTGTTTTCAGTGCCACTTTCTTCCGTAAGGTCCCGTGTGCTCTCGCTCTCTCTCTCTCTCTCCTCTGGCACTGCTAAGCTTCCAGGGCGCCCTTCCAGCCCCGGCGCTGGCCTTTCGCAGTCCTTGGTCACAGGGCTGGGACCTGGGTGGCTGCCTCCAGCACAGCTCTCCGGAGCAGCCAGACCCACGGCATTCTGTGCCCGGGAGAACGAGGGCGCTGCCCCGTTAGGACCGTCCGCACGCTGGGCCGCTGCCCTCTCTGAGGCAGCTCGGCCTGCGTGCTGAGGCAGCGGCAGCCCAGAACAACGCGGAACCTTCCCTGGAGGGAAGACTGGAGTTAGTGGCGTGGAGGTGGGTCGAGGAAAGTGTCGGGGGGTGGGTGGAGGGAGGAGCCGAACGGCAGCGTTTCTTTGACTCAGGCTCCTAGAATGCTTGACAGACAGAGTTTTTGGGAAGAACCTCATCTCACCCTAGTTATTTTTTTTTCTTCCACTTTTGTTATATATGTATTTATTAGATCATTTGAGTATTGGTACCTTTTATTAAAAGGGTTGATGTGGTGTTTTGCCGTTGAGCTGGTTTTTGGTTTCCTACAAATGCTATGAGTCACAGACCTTCCTTTGGGAAGTTGGTTGACCTCCATACACTATAATATACTGTGAACACATGATCTTGTTACCTAATAAATCAGCAAACGAACATGCAAGCGTTTGGCATAATGTGAGCTAAAATTGAAATTGAAGATGTTAGTGGCCATTTTGCAACAAGTAAGAGCATAGCACTTTATCTAGATGAAAACTGGATTTCTTATCTTTGAAATATCGTGAACTGTTTATTGCTCAGAACTTAAATAAGCATGCCGACACTTCATTTGTTCATGCTTGAAGTGAAATGTTTTACTTTTCACTGGAGAAGACAAAACAGGGTGATCTTCACGTTATTGTTTTATACGAGTGACAGAAGTATACCTTGCCTTGTTTAAAGGCAAATTCATATTTATAAGTATTTTGTCTGTTTTTTCCTCCATGAAACATATGCAGTGATCACTTACTGGGAAGGTGAGTTTTTATTCTGTTATTAAGGAGAGACACTTTCCAATTGAAGGTGATTGCTGTAGGGAACTGTTTGTACTATATATAACCCATATATTTGATTGCAGGTTGCAAAGTTTAAGAAAATGATGGTTGATATCTAATATATTTGGAACTGATTCATAAGGAAAACTATTAAAATTGTCTTTGAAATGACTCTTGAAGCTAATTTATTAGAAAAAAAAAGTTTCATTTGGAAGCCTGTATAAGTAATATCTAAATGAAAAGTCATAGATTCAGGATGCTTTTTGGTGTTTTTTTTTTTTTTTTTTTTTTTTCTTTTTAATGTATAAAGAGATTTTTTTCCAGTGACTTAACTGAAGTAATTCCTTATAATAGAAAGGATCAGTTAAAATTCAGTACTCATGGATAGATTTTTGGGATAAAAAACAAGAATGGGGAATAATGCAAAGATATGGAAATGGTCGTGTGATGCAGGAAAAGATTGGGAAAATGCACTTATCCTCCAACACACCGTCAGGTTTTTAAACTTAAGAGCTATCTGGTAATTTCTCCCTTCTCTCCAATTAATGAAACACGCACTCGGCAGCTACATTCCCCCGGGTCACTTCACGTCCTATAAAGACAGCAGCATGCACACACTTTTCTTTTTCATCCCTCATTCATCCCCCAGAGCAGAGATTGTGGGGGAAACGCTGGACCATTCGAAGGCCAAGGTTAGCACAAAACCCAGCAGTGCCTCTGGCGCGGCCGTTTTTGGCAGGAGGAAGGCCTGCTTGCTTTCTTTTTTTAAAAAAATATATTTTATTGATTTTTTACAGAGAGGAAGGGAGATAGATAGAGAGCTAGAAACGTCGATGAGAGAGAAACATCGACTAGCTGCCTCTTGCACACCCCCTACTGTGGATGTGCCCGCAACCAATGTACATGCCCTTGACCGGAATTGAACCTGGGACCTTTCAGTCCGCAGACCGACGCTCTACCACTGAGCCAAACCAGCTTCGGCTCTTTCTTTTTTTTGTTTTTTTTAACTGCTGGGTGTTTTAAAATGAATTACAGTGTTTTACACTTGACACAAGAAGAAATACTTGCTTTATTGGCTACTGACTAGTTTAGCATCTAGATTGTGGTGCAATGTGCCGAAAAGGTGAATTTTGGTAAAATGCTGACATTATTCCCACACGTCGGTGCGTTTTCCGTTCCGAGGCTTCACGAAGCAGCCTGGTCCGAGGCAGCCAGGGAGCAGCACAAGAGGGTGCTGGCTGGAGGAAGCCGGCTGGTTGTATAGCCTAGTATATTTTGGATTTCAGATGAAATGGGGAAAGAAATGACAGAAATGGCCCACGGGCGTTTATTTTCCTGGGAGCCCCTAATTTCATGTTCATGCCTAACAATGAACTATGCTCTCCCTGAGCCTAGGGCTTATTTTCCATATTGGAGTGTAGCTTTATTACAGATGGATTTTATCTTTAAACATTGCATTTTGATCAACTTTGTATAGTCCCGTGTATTAAAATATTGTGCACTAAATGTTTTGCTCTCCTGTGGTCAG
The DNA here is from genome assembly GCF_014108245.1 of Pipistrellus kuhlii. Lineage (NCBI taxonomy): Eukaryota > Metazoa > Chordata > Mammalia > Chiroptera > Vespertilionidae > Pipistrellus > Pipistrellus kuhlii. The sequence goes on from NW_023425404.1 coordinate 170,620,270, forward strand.
GCCTTTATCAGCACTGTTGTGATTCACTCTGTAGATGGCATGGGTCAGGGAGAAGGGTTTCCACTTTTCTGCCTAAGTAAGTTTCTGTTTTCCAGTATTACATTAATTTATTTTTGGCTTCCATTACTGTGTAACCAAAATAGTTACTCTGTGTGTGTGGCATTCATATGACTTTGTTGCTAAAAACAAACAAAATGAAAAACAATTAGTTTTCATTTAAAATAATCTGTACCTTAATTTTTTAAAATGTAACAAATTCAAGCACTTTAAGCAATAATGTCAATCTTGTGAAATTTTAATCAGTTTAACACCCTGCCTCTAAAATTGTTTGCAGAAAATAAATAAATTTAAAAAAATAGGAATTCTCTTCCTAGAGAATTATATCTGGGGAATGTTATATACATTATGTTATAAAAATGTGGGTCATTGTTAAGTCTCATATCTAGGTAGTTATTCTGGACTTAATTTCTTAGCAGTGGGAATGTAAAGAACATTCTGGTCATTGTAATAGATGGAGGCAATGCTGCTGTCAAGGTTGATAAAGTCACTGTTCTGGAGGTAACTTACTATTTTTTAATGAACAGGCCAACAGAATTAACCCTGAAATCTGTATCCGGAGAACAGCAAATTGAGCATATCGGTGGGGGGAAAAAATTAAGGATTGGTAATTACACATCACCGAGAATGGCGTAGCTAGTGACTTTTCATATTAAATCTACTAGTTGCGAAATAAAAGATTTATTTCCCCAAAAGGAAGTGGCTGCAGCTCTGAGATCCCATCAGCATCTGGCTTCTCCCTGCTTGCTCTCAGTGTTGCCTGAGCTTGCCTGTCAGCTCCTTCTAGGAAGCACACAGTTTTTCAAAAACATAAATCCACTACATTGCATCAAAGGACTTGGGCATCTTGCCTTTTCATTCTCACGTTAAAAAGAGCCGGCGTGTTGAAAGTCTTTAACACTGGATTTTATGAATCAAATATCTAAACACTTTTATCCTATATAATAAAAGGGTGATATGCAAATTAACCCTAAGGGCAGAACTACCAAGGAACAACTAGTCCCTATAACGTGTACTGATCACCAGGGGCCAGACGCTCAACATGAGAGCTGCCCCCGGTGGTCATTGTGCTCCCACATGGGGAGCTCTGCTCAGCCACAAGCCAGGCTGACAGCTGTAAGCAAGTCTCCCGCGTCCTGGGCAGCGCTAAGGATGTCCAGCTGCTGCTGAGGCCCGGGGGAGTGGGCCTAAGCTGTCAGTCGGACATCCCCTGAGAGCTTCTGGGCTGGCAGAGGGATGTCTGACTGCCAGCTTAGGCCCAGTCCCCCCAGGGAGCAGGCCTAAGCAGGCAGGTAGATATCCCCTGAGGGGTCCCGGACTGCAAGGGGGTGTAGGCTGGGCTGAGGGAACCCAAATTTTTGTTCACTGGCCTCTAGTTACCAAGTAATTAGAAAACAGTCATTCAGGGTATGAGAGTTTTTAAGCTGTGTGACCATTTTATTGGTTTATTAACCAGTGTTTCCTTTTTTATAGTTCCCTTATGATGCAACAGTGCTTTGAACAAACCACATTAGGAATTTAAAAAAATTGAAACATAACTTCATGCTGGTTATGAGGCACCACAATCAGAAATGATATGAGATTTTGTAATAAGTATTCCTAACTTTGTCCTCATTTCCCACAGGGCCATTCATAATAAAGTATTTATTAACAGCCTTGGGTATCGTATTCACCTCAGTTGCACAGACCATGTTTGCGTGAGGGCGCAGGCTGCATCAGGGTGGTGTGGAATCCCACAAAACCCTTCGTGGGGAGGTTGGGCACTTACGTTGTGGGTTGAAATTATATTTTTTTCTTACCACTTCAGCAAAGTCCTGAGTTTTCAAAACAAAACTGAGACTTACAGATTTGACTTGGCTGGAAGCAAAATAATTTGATGATTGAAGCCACCATTTCTCGATATTTAACCAAGTCCTTTGCTCCAATTCAGCTGTAATTTTATTTTGGCGTCTCTCTTAATTGACCTTGCTTGACAGAACATTCTGTGCTGAGACAACTGAAAATAAACACGAGACATTTTAAAAACCATCACACCTCCTGAGCAAGCAAAGCCTCTTCACTCTAAAACTCATCTCCAAGCTGAGTTTTATTCGCCCGTTTCCCAAGCGAAAGGATAGAAAGACATTTTTTTTTTTTTTTTGTAAGGACTTAGGAAAACTGTTTGAAAAGTCTTTGAAAAGAAGTTACTTCTGCATATTCTATTTCTGCAACCCCCAAACCCAGAGAATACAAATAAATCGCTAGCCTAGGTATGTTGCATGTCCCCCTTGGACTTAGAAGGCTTCGTTAGAAGTTGGGGTGAAGGTTGTGGAGTGGAGAGAAGCCCTCCTCCCCTTTAAACTTTGTCATCTGAGGTGTTGTGAAGATTTATGAGGAACACCCTCACTGCAGACTCTGTCCTTAGATGGGAATTTGTACAGGATGTAGAAGAATGAGGGGTGTGGATCTCAGGAGCAAGAGCAGGGGAATGAAGTTAAGATCCTTATAGCGTTACTTCTTAGCGGCCAGCCTTGGTCCCACTGCACCACTCTGTGCACTTTACGCTGCAGGATTAGATGGAACTCCAGGGCTCCCCACAAATGCCTTTAGCTGATGGATATCCAACCTACAGATTCTGTGCTCTTTGCTGTTGCCCTGACCTTGATCTCTGATGGGAGGATTTTTAGACCCGATTCAATAGTAGCTTGAAAAAGCTCTACTGGATTTCATCCAGGTTCTGTTGTGGGCTGGTCGCCAGCTGGTGCCATCGTCAGCATTTGGGGGAATAGAGGATCAGGAGGCATAAGAGTTCAAGTCCTGACTGTGGCTTCCTGGTTCCATGAAGTTCGAGGTTTGTGCGACCTAATTTGTTGGGGTTACGGTGCTAATGCATGGTGTTTGGAAGTGGGGCTCTTCTCTATGGGTTCTCAAAGAGACAACTGTCAAAACAATGGAAAGCATAGACCAGCTAGTTATGTAAACAACGTTCTGGGCTAGTACTATGTTCTCCTGTTCCATTTCATCTAATCCCTACAATGTTCTCCAGGCACAAAGGCGAGTCTGAAGAGAGGTGAGAGAGAGGCAGCAGCCTTGACAGCCAGGCAGCGGCCTGAAACAGCTGTGCCTTGGATGTTGGTAGGGGCTGCCCGGCACCCACAGCTGCTGGGTTGAGGTCTTTTCTGGCTGGACATGTTCTCACAGACACCAGCCTCAGACAAGGGCATGCTGAGGCCATGATGAAGTGAAACAAAAAGGAATAAGACAACTTCATAATTCTAAGCAGAGACAAAAACAAGGCCACTGCGAACCACAAAACAAACGTCTCCTCCCCCCAAATCGGAGTCATGGCTTCACCCAGGACAGTGTTCGCTCTCATCGGTCCTAGATGAGGTTTCAGACACACAGTCCATTATCCCCACTGCTTGACCACACCCAATCCAGATGGGACCCCTTTTTCTTGAGTTTTCCCCTAAAGAAGCAAACTAGAATCCCAATCCCATGAGTTCTTTCTCTTCCTCAGCTTCCCCACGGTGTGTGGCCTCACTGCTGTGAGGGTTACACGGTGCATTCAGCCACAGTTGTGTGCCTGGGGGTCTGGCGGGAGAGGATGGACAGAGGAGTGTGCCAACCTGACAGAGACGCCGCTTCCCGCCCTCGGAAGGAGAAGGGGCCACATGTGGTCAAGGCTGCCGTTAGTCCTCAACTCGTCTGGTTGATTCTCAGTGACTCCTGCCCAGACCGGTGTTCGGTCTGGATGCCAAGAGAAGCATCTTACAGGTCATTGGACACATCTGGACCTCGGTTTTCCCTGACCTGTCAGATGCAGTGTGAGTGCAGTTGTGATGTGTAGAAACTCCTGGAAAGCTTGACAGGTATAGAACGTGGTGATGGTGAGCGGGATGTGGTGAGACCAACAAGCTGTGTTCTTTATGTGTGGATCCCTGGCACCTCCGCACCTGCCCTTGGATTCTCTCAGGCTCAGGTGTGCCTGTCTCTGGAGCCCGGGAGTTCTCGGGGGGTGGGGGTGGGGGGGTGGTCACACCTCGAGGCAGGGACCGAAGTCGGGGATGGGGCCTGAGCTCCACCTGTCGCGAGGGTACAGAGTCTGCTTTGAGAATTCCAGTGTTCTCCCACAGAGAGGGTTCCAGTTCTCTCTGGGTCTGGTTACATGTGAGATTTTTTAGAATCATAGGGCTGGGGGTGGAGGGGGCGTGGGAGAGGGGTGAAGGCAGAGGGTCAGAGGGATGATTGGGGACATGGTGCAGAGTCTAGTGCCCTCTAGTGGGAATAGCTTAAAAATAGCCCCCAATTTTTCTCAATTGCTGCACACATTTCCCTCTATATAGCCTAGATAATATCCTATATAATAGAGAGAATATGCAAATTGATCATCACACCCTCACACAAGATGGCCACCCACATGTGGTCACATGATGGCTACCACAAGATGGCCTGCAGGGGAGGGCAGTTGTGGGTGACGGGGCCTGTAGGGGAGGGCAGTTGGGGGCGACCAGATCTGCAAAGGAGGCCACTTGAGGGCAATTGGGCCAGCAGGAGAGCAATTAGGCACCAATCAGGCTGGCAGGGGAGTGGTTAGGGGGTGGTCAGGCTGGCAAGCGGGAGTGGTTAGGGGCAATCAGGAAGGCAGGCATGCGAGCAGTTGGGAGCCAGCAGTCCTGGATCGTCAGAGGGATGTCCGACTGCTGATTTAGGCCTGATCCCTATGGGGTCCCAGATTGGAGAAGGTGCAGGCTGGGCTGAGGGACATGCCCCCACCCCAGTGCATGAATTTTGTGCACCAGGCCTCGTGTGTGTGTGTGTGTGTGTGTGTGTGTGTGTGTAATCTGCCCATGGGTTTTGCTAAAAAAATCCAATACCTTACAGTTATCTTGAAGTCAAACCACGGCCTAAATTAAACAGGGAAGATGCAGTGAACACAGGATCCCAGAGTCGCAGGAGAGAAGAATACGCCTCCCTGACAACAGTGCTCTGGGTCCCTCTGAAGCTTTTGCTTGGAAGGGGAGGCTGAGTGAAGCCCAGGGGCTGCTGTCAGGCAGGGCTGGATGGAGGGCCCTCGGTCAGATGAGGACAGCTGGTCCCTGTTCCTGCTCCATTTTTTCCTGCTACAAAGAGGAAAGGAAGAAAGGGCAGGGAGGAAGGGAGGAAACACGGCACCTTTGAGAAGCGGACGGAAGGGTTTAAGTCAAAGGTCTGAGAGCCACTTTCTCATTGGGGGAGGGTTAGGGTTAGTGCCAGGCAGCGAGCCAGCTGAGGTGGCAGGGTCGCATTTTATTCCTCATAGTCCCACCCAAGGGCAAATACGCTGTTTTGTTTCTGTTACTCGTGTTTTGGTGAAAATTCTTAGTAAGCTATTGATTTTGGGGGGCACAAAGATTAAGAGCTCCCCAAAAGTGATACAGAATAGAGACTCATTGGTTTAGAATTACTGGAAAATTATCTTGCATTTTGGAGCAGTTTTACATTATTTTTTTCTGCAGGCATTTATTTGTAATTTTGTCTGTTGACCTCAAACTTTAGGATATACAACAGAACTTCACTTACCCTGGCTCCTTGAGTGTGGCTCTTTTTCTCTGCTCCATTTGTATATTGGGGGGAGGGGGGGGTGTGAAGTGTGGGGCAGGAAGTCTGTTGTAACATCCCAGAATAAGCGAGGGATGGACGGGTAAGAAGAACATTCAATAAAGAAAAATGGCCCAGGCTAGCTGGAGGGAATGGGAGAAATGCCGCGCTGTTCTTAGGCATGGCTGGCTAGTGTGTGATTTCTGTCACACTCAGCTTTAGATGAAGCTGACTGAAAGCTTCTCTTTTAAAATAGATTTCATGGAAGGCAGGTAGATTTTATTTTTAAAAACTTTATTATGGCCCTAACCGGTTTGGCTCAGTGGATAGAGCATCGGCCTGCGGACCAAAAGGTCCCAGGTTTGATTCTAGTCAAGGGCATGTACCTTGGTTGTGGGCACATCCCTGGTGGGGGGTGTGCAGGAGGCAGCTGGTCGATGTGTCTCTCTCATTGATGTTTCTAGCTCTCTACCCTTCTCCCTTCCTCTCTGTGAAAAATCAATAAAATATATTTTAAAAACTTTATTATGGGAAATGGTAAGCATGCACAAAAGTAGAATAGAGAATACTGAACCTCCATCCACCCATGACTCGGCTTCCATAGCTCACTGTGGCCAGCCTTGTTTTAGACGGAGAGACTTTTCAGATAGTCACCTTCAGGGATAAAGGCGTGAGGTGTTGGCACAATTTAGATTAACAACCAGCTCTAAGGGACTCTCCACTTGTTCTGTCATTTACTTGAAATCGTGTGCCATTCCTCTGACTTGAAAAGTTTCCTCATAAACATCAGAAATGTTTTTGCAGTGCAGAGGTTTAATGGTTGGGATAGATGTAATCTGTATCACAGACACTGTGAAATATGAAACTTTTGTTCATTTGGTCTTTCCCCATGTACACAGACATAAGAGCACAGACTTTGAAATGAAAGGAACGTAAACGAGAATGTAGACGCTGCCACCTCCTAGCTGTGTATTCTGGGCCAGTCTCAGTTTGCTCACCTGTGAAATGGAGATGAAAATGAAAGCACCCCTGGCTAAGTGCTGTCGTGAGGATTAAATGTCAGGCACATCACACAACGCTTGCCTCTGTGTTCAGTGCACTCAGTGCTTTTGCTGTTGGAATGTAAGTGCTCAGAATGGATTAGCTGCTATTTTGCCATTATTCATTCATTAAGAGACCTGGACTGGCTGAACACAGCGGTCCCAAGCAAATCTCCTTAAGTACATTTTTAAAATAGGACTAAGTGAAGTTGCCTGGGTTAATTTGAGAAAAGAGGTGAGACCATGCAAACACCATTTAGCTTATTTTTTTTTTATACTTTGGAGGTCTGACTGCCTGTCCACGAGACACCAACTCATGCTCAGTCTCGCCGTGGCCTCGTTCTGAAGTTGGCGTTTTATGTCGTCTTCTCCTTTAGGGCAAAGCGTCCGCAGACGGGGGTCTCGGGCATCGGGGATGCTATTGTGGCCCATCGGGGAGAGAGCAGGAAGCTGACAGCAAGTCGTCAGTCTTGCCCTTTGAGCAGCTTCTAGAAGTAGCTTTGTAAGAAGTGTTGCCCGCAGAGCTGTGCCGGCCGCTGGTGTCTGTCAGCATTTTCTGCACTTGCTCAAGGACGTGGCTGCTGCTTGCAGGCCTTCCTGGGACGCACACTGTGGGGCTCAGCGAGGGCAACCTGTGCTGGCGGGGCCCCACTCACAGAGGCTCAGTGTCTCTGGGGCCTGGAGGGGCAGCTGAGGGCCCTGGTGAAGGCTGGCTCAGCATACCAACTGCACCAACTTCACAGCCATTCAACAAGCCCTTTCCTGAGCCGTTAGGGAATGCCGACTGGGCTCTTTCATTCAGAAACGCTCTTAATTTCCCGAGGACAGTGGTCG